>NC_143192.1:34490000-34607500 GCF_051530095.1 Phoenix dactylifera | reverse complement strand
GCACAGATGGTCCATGTGTCTCCCTCTCTCTCCGGAGTGCTCCAATCTGCTGCCTCAGATCACTGATATCAGCAGACATGACATCCAACCGGGCGTCTAATCGGCTCGTGAGCCCGTCAGTAATAGTCCTCGCCTGGGCTGTCATGAGCTCTGTCATCCTGCTCCAGAAGTCATCCGTATCTGTCGGAGGAGCAGATGACGATGGTCCAGCCTCTGAGGGTGCAGTAGGATGATCCATAGGCTCCTCATCCTCATCCTCTGGTGCCTCTCCCTCTGGTGCCTCACCCTGAATGCCTGCACCGGTGTGAATCCACTGCCCGTTCACTTTCGCATATCCCATGCGTATGAGTGTCCGTGCAGTGTACGTGTCTGTGGGATGCAGATTCTTGAATGCCTCCTCCTCGAGAGGTAACCCATGCTGACGGAAGATCAATGTAAGTATCATACCATAAGTTAGTGATACCCTGTTGTTGCATATTACCTTCCTCATCTGCCTCAATATCATGGCCGGAAGATTTAGGGGAATCCCCCGAATTATACACTCCATAACTGCAAGATCTCGCTCTGAGATGAGATCGAATCTCCCGGTCTTTGGAAATAAAATCCTATTGATCATGTTGAGCAATAATCTCATCTCAGCAGAAAGAGAGCTAGCTATTACCTTTTGAGAGAAGTCGAAGTTCTCATTTTCCATGATCAATCGTAAGGCTCCCATTTTGTCTTCTGGCCTCTCCGGAGTAGCTCCTGTGCAGGGTAGGCGTAGTAGCTCACTCAAGCTCTCCTCGGATACACGGATCCGAAACCCTCTAACATCTGAAATAAGCCCTCCCATACCAGTCTTGAGGAAGGCGTAGAACTCTTGGACCAACCCGGGGTAAACCACCACATCAAGGGAGCAAAGATACTCCCAACCTTGTCTTTGGATCCATTCCCAAATCCTAAATCCTTCTTGGTTGAAAAACTCCGAATGGATCCTTCTCCCGGTAGTAACCGGCCTCCCCGCAAATCTTGCAAGGATCACTGAGGGGGAAGGAGGAGGAGGGACCTCCGCACGTGCCTCACGTCATGGAGACACGGGAGAAGGCTCGGTAGGGCGCCTTTCCTCTTGTTGGACTCGGGTCACTCTTCCGGATCTCTTGGCTACGGCTCGTTTGGGTCCCATTTCTCCAAGATCTTTAGGAAATCTACTGTTTGGAAGAGTTTAGTGGAGATTGGAGAGTGGGGACTAGGCTTTTCGGAAGAAGACAAAGGGCAAACAGTGCCCTAGATGAGCTCTCGGGCCCCCTTATAACAGTGGGGTCCCGATGTTGGGTCGACTCAAGAATTTTCTTGGGTCGACTCAACGTTGGGTCGACCCATATTCTGGGTTGGGTCGACCCAAGTGCAGAAATTTGTTTTCTCTCCCTTTTTGCTTCTAAAAGGTTTTCCTTGCTTCCAATCCTTATAAGCTCTTTATGGAACAATGATACATGAGTAAGAAATCTATAGATAACAAGTTTGACTCATGTTTCATGGGATTTTTGAAGTTAGAGGAATGTATCATGAGACTACTAGCTCCCTCTCATATTTATTCAATAAAAGGATCACATATACCTAATTCTCTCCTGAGCATACAGAATCTATCTTCACTCAATGGTTTTGTAAATATGTTGGCCAATTGTTTTTCTGTGCATATATGCTCAATACATACATTTCCATTTTGCACATGATCCCTAATGAAATGGTACCTTATTTCTATGTGTTTGGCCTTAGAGTGCTGAACTGGATTTTTAGTGAGATTGATAGCACTAGTATTATCACATTTAATAGGAATATTATCTAGTTTAACTCCATAGTCCTCTAATTGTTGCTTGAGCCATAATACTTAGGCACAACAACTACCAGCAGCTATGTATTCAGCTTCAGCTGTGGATAGTGCCACTGAATTCTGCTTTTTACTAAACCATGATACTAAATTGCTTCCTAAGAATTGACATGTGCCACTTGTGCTCTTTCTATCTAATTTGCATCCGGCAAAATCTGCATCTGAGTATGCAAGCAAATCTAGACATGAGTCTCTCGAGTACCATAATCCAATGGTGGTAGTTCCTCTTAAATATCTAAGGATTCTCTTAACTGCACTTAAATGTGACTCCTTAGGATCCGATTGGTATCTAGCACATATCCCTACACTAAATACAATGTCGGGTCTACTAGCAGTAAGATAGAGCAAGGATCCAATTAGTCCTCTATAAAGCTTAATATCAACACTTTTTCCTTTTTCATCTTTGTCTAGCTTACTAGTAGGATTCATTGGAGTGCCAATTCCCTTATGATTTTCATTCCCAAACTTCTTCAGTATTTCCTTTGTATACTTAGTTTGATGAATGAAAATGCCTTCTTTGGTTTGTTTGATTTGTAATCCTAAAAAGAAACTTAGTTCTCCCATCAAACTCATCTCAAATTCTCCATGCATTAAATCAGCAAATTCTTTGCATAGAGTATCATTAGTGGCACCAAAGATTATGTCATTTACATATATTTGTACCACTAATAGATTTTTGTCCTTTCTTTTGATAAATAAAGTTTTATCTACATTTCCTCTACAAAAATCATTTTCAAGCAGAAATTTACTTAGTCGATCATACCATGCCCTAGGTGCTTGCTTTAATCCATATAATGCCTTATGTAGTTTAAACACATGATTTGGCAATTCATGATTTTCAAATCCTGGAGGTTGTTCTACATATACTTCCTCCTCAATAATACCATTTAAGAAAGCACTTTTCACATCCATTTGATACAATTTAAAATCCATGAAACATGCAAATGCTAGAAGTAATCTAATAGCCTCTAATCTAGCTATAGGAGCAAATGTCTCATCAAAATCTATTCCTTCTTCTTGATTGTATCCTTTAGCTACAAGTCTAGCCTTATTTCTTATAACTACTCCATTCTCATCTAATTTATTTCTAAATACCCATTTTGTTCCAATTACTGAGTTATGCTTTGGTCTTTCAGTTAATGTCCATACATTACTTCTTTTAAATTGATTTAATTCCTCTTGCATGGCATTTATCCAATTAGTATCTTTTTCAGCTTCTTCATAAGTCTTAGGTTCTAATTGTGAAACAAATGCAAGATAATCATTTAAATTTCTAAGAGATGATCGAGTTCTTACCCCTTGTGATGGATCACCAATAATTAAGTCTTTAGGATGTCCATGTGCATACCTCCATTCTTTTGGCACGTCTTGGGGTTGTGGTGGCACGCAATCATCTCCCTTATCTTGATTTGGTATGTCATCAATTTTCAACTTCTCAAAATCAATAATTCCTGTATCATCATCAATAGAGTTTTCTTTCCTAGCAGACTCACTATCAGACTCATCAAATATAATATTGACCGACTCTTCCACTACTAAGGTTCTTTTGTTGAATACTCTGTATGCCTTGCTAGATGTGGAGTATCCTAAGAAGATACCTTCATCTGACTTGGCATCAAATTTACTTAAGTCCTCCTTGCCGTTATTTAAGATAAAACATCTACATCCAAACACTTTAAAATATTTTGCAGTGGGTTTCTTATTCTTCCAAAGTTCATAAGGAGTTTTCTTAGTTATAGGTCGTATTAAAACTCGATTTAAAATATGGCAAGAAGTGTTTATAGCTTCAGCCCAAAAGTACTTTGGAAGATTTGACTCGCACAACATTGTGCGTGCCATTTCTGCCAATGTCCTATTTTTTTCTTTCAACAACCCCATTTTGTTGAGGCGTTCTAGGTGCTGAAAATTGATGTGATATTCCATTTTTAGTGCAAAATTCCTCGAAGTGTTGATTTTCAAATTTCGTGCCATGATCACTTCGAATTGCTACCAATGTGAGTTTCTTTTCATTTATGATTTTATTGTATAGTTTCAAAAATTCTGAAAATGCTTCATTCTTATGTGCCAAAAATGAAACCCATGTATACCTTGAAAAATCATCAACAATGACTAGTCCATATTTCTTTCCTCCTAGACTTGTAGTTCTAGTAGGTCCAAATAAGTCCATATGTATGAGTTCAAATGGTCTAGTTGTTGACACTACATTTTTCGATTTAAAAGATGATCTAGTTTGTTTTCCTAATGAACATGGTCCACATATTTTGTCCTTTTCAAAAATCAATTTTGGCACATCCTTTATTAATTCCTTCTTAACTAGTTTTGATATTAATTCCATACTAGCATGTCCTAGTCTTCGATGCCAAAGCCAACTAGTTTTATTCTTCTTTTCTTCATTAGTAATTAAGCATAAACCATTTTTCTTGCCTAATTCATGAAGATCTACTAAGTAAATATTTCTTTGCCTTTGTCCTACAAGTACAATGCTATTATCTTTAGGATTTGTGATTATACATACAGATGCTTCAAATGTAACTTTAAATCCTTTATCACAAAATTGACTTATACTAAGAAGATTATGTTTCAAACCTTTAACTAACAAAACATTTTCTATAAAAACAGATGGAGCAATGAAAATTTTACCCTTTCCAATGATATACCCTTTACCATTGTCTCCATAGGTTACTACTCCACCTTTCTTTGGTTCCAAGGTGACAAATTGATCTTCGTCACCGGTCATGTGTCTTGAACAGCCGCTATCTAGATACCAACGTTTTTCAACTTTATCAGCTGCAAGACACACCTGCAATCAAAATCAAGATGAAACTTTAGGTACCCAAACTAAGTTGGGTCCTTTAGGGTTAGTACTCCATGTTCCTTTTGGAACCCAAACTTTCTTGAATTTAATCTTTTGATTATTACTTGATTTGTTTTGACTAGACTTTCTAAAGTTACATTCATATGCTCTATGTCCTATCTTATTGCAACAATAACAAGTAACATTTTCATTTTTAGCTTTTACAAAGATATTCTTTAAGAATTTTTGTTTTGTATTTGTTCTATAACCTAAACCAGCCTTATTATATACAGCTCTTTGACTATCAAGTATCATATTCAATTTGGTAGAACTAAGAGTAAATTTATCTACCAAGGATTTATACTTTTCAGCATCTTCTTTTAACTTAATATTTTCAGCAATTAGATTCTTGGTTTCATTTTCAAGTTTCCTACTTAACGTTTCATAGTTATTAGATAGTTTTATTTTATCTTTAATGAGAGATTGATTTTCTTCTTTTAGAGCTTTATTTTTATTAATTACTTTCTTATGTTCTTCCATGAGTTCTAAAAATGCATCATGTAATTCATCAACAGTAAAATCACAGTCAAGTTCAGAATCTACCTCATCGTCATTGGCCATATGACATATTTGGGCCGTGTCTTGATGATCTTCATCCTCTGAACTTGATTCCTCACTTTCACTCCAATCAGCCATAAAATTCTTCTTTTTCAATTTTCTTGCCATCCACTTCAAATCTGGGCAATCTATCTTATAATGCCCGGGTTTGTTACACTCATAGCAAATAGGGGTTTCTTTCTCCTTTTCTTTGTCCTTACCCTTTTCTTTGTCCTTACCCTTCTCTTTGCTTGAGTTACCTTTAGAGAAGGGCTTCTTTTTATGGAATCTATTCTTACCTCTCATGAATTTTCTGAATTTCCTCCCAAGAACTGCCATCCCTTCTTCATCAATATCTTCATCATCATCTGAATCTTCTGATTCAGATTGTTGTCTAGGGGTGGTAGTTTTTAGGGCTATAGGCTTTCTTCTCTTGACCTCATCTTCAGAATTTTGCCTCATAGTCAACTCATGGGTCATGAGTGATCCTAGAAGCTCCTCTAGCTGCAGTGTGTTGAGGTCCTTTGCTTCTTGTATGGCGGTTACCTTGGCCTCCCAATTCCTTGGTAGAGACCTGAGAATTTTTCGCACCAAATCAGAATTAGAATAAGATTTTCCTAAACTTTTAAGCCCATTTATAATATCAGTAAAACGAGTAAACATATCAGTTATGGACTCGGTAGAATCCATTTTAAACAATTCATACTTATGTACTAATATGTTTATCTTTGATTCCTTGACTTGATTGGTCCCTTCATGTGTGACCTCAAGTCTATCCCAAATTTCTTTGGCAGTGGAGCAAGTGGATATTCTATTGAATTCATTTACATCTAAAGAGCAATAAAGTATATTTATGGCTTTTGCATTTAACTGTGCTAGTCTTCTATCATTTTCATTCCAATCCATTTCTGGTTTGGGTATGATAGTGCCTTCTATATTGAGTGTGGGTGTGTGAGGTCCTCTAGTGATTATTTGCCATAGTTCATAATCTGAAGCTTGAATGAATATCCTCATTCTAGCTTTCCAATATGCATAGTTTGTGCCATTAAATAGAGGTGGTCTATTCGTGGATTGCCCCTCACTCATTGCACCTCCCACTTGGGTTGCCATGATCTTTAACTCTTGATTGTTAGATCAATGAGCACTATTGGAGCACCTTGCTCTGATACCACTTGTTGCCCAAGGTGACAATCCAAGAGGGGGGGGGGGGGGGGTGAATTGGTTTCTTTTAAACTTTTGGTGCTTTTAAAACTTTCTTAGTTAAATGCGATGGATGCTTTCTTAGGTTATTTGTGTGAGTTAACTAATGCAAGAATAAAAGATAAAGCAAGAGAGAATGAAAGCACAAGCACAATCCAAACACAACAATGTATAGTGGTTCGGTGCTCTCCTTAGCACCTACGTCCACTCCCCAAGCGTACCCTTGGGATTTCACTATAATCTCGCGGATTACAGTTGGATTGTTTTCCGGGCTCACAATCCAAAAACCTTGTTGGTTTTACGGGCTCACCAACGAACCTTTACAACTATGGTTTTCCGGGTTCACCAAAAACCTTGTTGGTTTTACGGGCTCACCAACGAACCTTTACAACTATGGTTTTCCGGGTTCACCAAAAACCTTGTTGGTTTTGCGGGCTCACCAACGAACCTATACAACTTTGGTTTTCCGGGTTTACCAAAAACCTTTGTTGGTTTTGCGGGCTTACCAACGAACCTTTACAAAGTGTTTAAGCAAATGAAAAGAAAAGATTTAAACTCCTAAATGAGCATATAAAACAATATGAACAATAAAGAAGAGTTAGAAAGAAATTATCGCTTTGAAGTCGCTTTGCTCTTCTTTTTCAAGGAAGCTTCACTCTTCAAGGGGGGAAGGAGCTCTTGATGCCTCTTTGAATGTGCTCAATCCCTTTCTTTGATTCTTGAATGAAGCTCTTGATGAAGGAGATTAGGGCTCTTTGGTTTTCTTGTGTATTCTTTGATTTCCCACTCAAAAGTTGTTTATTCTGATGAATAGTGCCCCTTTAAATAGTTTTCAACCTTCCTTGGACAAGCCCCATTCGTCAGATTTGAAAAACTAGCCGTTACATGCCTTGGGAAGGACAAAAAGTACATCTGCAGAACTAGCCGTTACTGTTCAGCCCGTGTTTGGGTCGGCTCAACCTGTCCTTGGGTCGACCCAACTTTGCCTTGGGTCGACTCAACCATTTCTTGGGTCGACCCTCTCAGTAACCACAGAAACCTCAATTTCAGCCTTCCTTCCCATGGGTTGACCCAACCATTTTTTGGGTCGACTCAAAGTTCACTTGGGTCGACTCAACTTCTTCTTGGGTCGACCCTCTCAGTAATTCCAGAGAACTGTTTTCTGTCTGTCTTTCTGTCTTGCCCTTTGGGTCGACCCTCTCAGAGTTTGGGTCGACTCAAGCTTGGGTCGACTCAACCACTGTGTGGGTCGACCCTCTCAGTAAATCCAGAGAGCATTCTTCCTTTGCGTTTTGAGGTTCTTTGGAGGTTGGGTCGACTCATGCTTACCTTGGGTCGATCCAACTCACTGTTCATTTGTGCTGTTTTTGCAGGAGTGTGCCAAATGATTCCTTGATGTGCCGGGGTCGACCCAATCAACCTATGGGTCGACTCAATTCACACTTTGCTGCATTCTCAAGGTTAGATTCATCCAAATGAACAAGACCATATATATATATTTTCAATTAAGCAAATGTACTGAGAGTAATGAACTTATAAATGAAGTATCAATTTAACTTATAGCATGCTCTAGATAATTCCTTGTTAATCATCAAAATAACACTATCATCCTCATCCTCACCTAGGGCTAATCTTTTTGCCTCGTACTCTCTTTACATCCCATTCTGAAAGACCCAACAATCTTCGAGAGGGTGGTGTATTATCAGTGATATGGGCAATAGTTAGGATTGTCCTTTCGATCGACCTCGTTGGGTCTTTTTTTTTTTAGTTCGGTGAGGGTTCAAGATCTTCTTATCAGCACTATTGCGAACAGCGACCTTACTTTGTCCGACTTGAAAAAGTATTACATCTCGGGACTACCACGAGGTTTGCGTTCTTTAGAAAGAAGAAAGACCGAAAGCCTTAGATGAGATTCCAGACAGAAATTGCTTCTCAAGAAGCTGAGAAGGTAGGCTAATAGACCGGATTGAGTTGATCAACAAGCAGAATCGACATGAACCTTAACGTTGAAATGAGAGATTGGTGAAATGATTGCACAAACAAAGCCTGATGAGGTGGTTTGCTCCTAAAATAGTCCACCCATCCTAAAAGTGGTCTTCCAAGCAATTTCTCCTGCAAACCACTTCGAGGGTGGTCAACCTCCATTAAAACATCATTTTGATATTCTACACAATTCCATCAAAACATATCTTAAGGATATGGGGAGTCCCATCTTTCCATATATCCAAGATATGGAATAACCTAATCAAATCCCATAAGTATTAAACATAAAATTGCACAAAAATAATAAAAGAAGATATATAATGTCCCAACCCCTTTTAAGCAACTTATCTGGTTTTTTAAATTGCTTTCAAGCCATTATCATCCTCTTCAAGATTTGTGCCTTCTATTGATGCTAATTATGCCTTGCATTGATGTTCAGGGCTAAATTTTTCATCATAGTTAAATCGTAATCCTTTGTTTCATTTTTCTTGCATCTTCTAAAAGTCAATTTATTGATAGGAGGGGCTTGATCTTTTCCTTTAGAGCTCATAATATATGGTTCACAAATTGTTTGCTACCATATTTGAGAGTTAATTTATATAGCTTCTCCTCGAAGGCCAGCCATGGAAAACGCTTGTACATGAGTTGTTGGTTCAAGGACCTTCATTCCTATCCTGCTTTCATCTCGAAGACCCAATCATCATATTGGCAAGTCTCTCAAGCTCCCAAAATAGTTCTAAATTAGAACAACTCTGAAAGAATTCCTGTTGGACCTTCTGCATGGTGGGAAAACCAAATTAGCCCGGGCGAACTGTGACGATGATATAGATCAAAAATATAGGATCCTATCTTACCATATCTTAGACATATCGAATAACCTAATCAAATCCCGCATTGTTGGAAATAAAGTTACATAAAAAGTCACGAGAAAGGCAGAAATATCACAGATTTATTCAAAATTTTGTAGAAGGAACACATGGACAATAACTACGAGGATCTTTGGAGAACCTTTTCCTGGAACTTTTCCTTAAAAATGGAAATGAAGAGAAGAACCGCAAGGTCAATCATAGGATGTCACGGGATTCTCATGGTGAGCCAGTGATAGAATGGTTTGAGGAGTAGTTATCGCAGAGGACCACATAGATTCTCCCTCTTGGACATTTTCCAAAACCACATTACAACTGCCAATGTCGAGCCTGGTTTGGACCAGAATCCATGGAACTTGGAAGAAGAAATTTACCTTCAGATGAAGGTCCAACCTGCTATGGAGTTTGTAGATCAATTGACATATGTTACCATTTTTCTGTCTATACTCCTAAGAGCATGCCAGTCTAATTAATTCGATCATATTTAGTTTAATACTCTTACCATTTTTCTTTTTCTCCTTCAATGGCAGACTCACGGCTCTGAACATGGTGGATCTGGGGGCATGCCTATCAACGTACCCATCTAATTCTAGACTTTGGATTCTCGGGAAACACGGTTTTGGCAAAAAAAAATCCAAAATAAATGGACAACTTGGAATAGGTCCATAGAGGTACGGACAGCATCAAAAGATTTTCTTTTGGAGAGATCTACTAGAAACAAAGCAACTTCAACCACCTATCATGATGTCAACACATATCATGACTTGCTGATTTGAGTAATATATATAATCCTTAAGCTGTTTACAAAAGAAGATAGACAAATAGCAACTCAAGGAAGCAGATAAACCTTATACACCTCTTTGCCAGTGGTGCTGACTTAAGGACTTCAACCTGCATCACCATATAGCCTCCACCATAGAAAAGTGTCAAGAAACATACGTGAGAGGACCTTCAGCTCGCAAGGCTTCTTTTTTTTCTACACCTCTATTGGCTAGGTTTTTCTCCTCCAGCTTAGACTCGCAGCATATTTTGTGGTCAGGAAGGTATGGAGTTTTTTCTGCTTTAATGGATGCCGTTGCCCGTAATCACTTCAGAAATTAACTAAGAGAAACACTTCAGATTCAGCTTCACTTCAGATAATAACGTTGTGAGGCTGGTAATCTGAACTTTCTTTCTTGTGAATAACAGAACATGAATAAAGTCACACAGTGCGAAGAACCAATTTTTGTGAATAGCAGAACTGTTGCTACAGAGAGAACTCTTCCTTGGGAAAAGACTCCGGCATCTGGAATCTGGATGCCCTCTATCTCCGTACTTTGATGGGCAAATCTCAGAATGGGATAAGAGGAATGCAACTTATCATGATTCATGTGGCTCCGAGGGGCCAGAGAAAATGTCTCCCTTCTTGGTAAGTGGTGGATCCTCGGGAAGAAGAGGGGCGGAGTCATCATTTACATATAAGATACTCTTGCCTGCCTGTGCCTCTTTGTAGCGGGCCCATGTGACCAGGTATAATCCAGCAATGATCAAAGCACCCCCAATAACGCTGCTAGGACATGGGAATAAAGAGTTATGGCATGAAACGGAGGTCTAATTGACCTAAAGCCTACAAAATTAACAACAGCATGCATGCTTGAAGAATTGACTTGTATTATAACCAATGTAAGATATTGATAATTAACTTAACCACAAAAAGTGTCAAAACTTGACTGGCACTTCTCACCTAAGGGCTTTCCCCTAGAGGAGGTCTTGAGTTTAAATCCCAGGTATTGCAAAAAAAAACTTAACTATAAAAAATTGACTCCAATTTTCAGCCCACAAATTACTCAGATTAGAAAATGTGAAACTGAATAAAACAGTGACATAATAGCTGATAAAAAGGTACCAAAGCACAACAAAGACAGAAAATGCCAAGCCATAATGTTGGGATATGGATTGGAGTAAGACCTTCCGAGATAGATGGCGTTTCCCAGGAACACTTTTGACAGGAAGGCAGAAAATGCAGGTTGGAGTGGATTGTACAGAGACACTAATGTAGGTCCTATGATTTTGTTGGACCATGTCGTTAGCCCATAGTTAAGAGCAGATGCAATGATTCCCTGAAAGAGTAGGTCATACATGATGTTATGTATAGTGCATAAGAAGATAAAATCAATTGCTTCATCAAATTCTAGTTACCACATATTTAAAACTAAATTCAGTTCTGGGTACTACAGAAGGCGTGTTGGAGATTCACAGGGTGTCAACCTTATTTTGTGCAGTATATTGTTCCAAAGTGCAAAAATTAGTCCACTCTTTAGAAATGCTACTAAGAGGGAAATAGGATCAATCAAAAGATGCTAACAGAACCCAATTGTCCAAACATAAATGAGGTACAGGAAAGCAGGTTTGTTGTTGGAGATCAAAAAAGGCATGCATGACTTGCTGAGCTTTTAAAAATATATTCTTAAAAGTTAAAAGTGAAACGCATGAAGTGTAAAATCTTACAGCATATAGGACAGCTATTATCTCAGACCATGTCAAGGTCCAGTCTGTAGAACCATTAGTTGCAAGCAGTCCTGTCGATACCATCAAGAATGCACCAAAAGCATAAGAGTATGCTGTTAAAGATAAACTGGCAGGATACTTTGTCAATACTGGAGCCTGAAATTGTTGAAAAATCATATGAGATTGCAAAAGGACTACAGAATTATAAAGAAAAGAAAAAGAAAGAAAACTTTAAATGAATTGATACCACTCACCCTTTGCAATGATCTCACCATATTAAACAAGAAGTCAAAATTCAAGTATCTGCACTTTTGTGCAACTTACAGTCTTCCCAACTAAAATCTTATTTGACAAGATTGAGTTTAACACTATCTAGTATCTACTAATTTGGCGTTCTTCAGAAAAAGGTTATCTAAGTTTTATTAAGATGCAAGGTTCGTCGTTTTAGTACCGGACCCTATACCGGTGCCACACTAGCATAATATCGGTACGGTACAGTACGAAAATTTTTTACATACCGAGTGTAGGTACACCACTCATATCGGATACTGGTACCGAACCGATACAGTACGGTATGTCCCGTACTGTCCAGTTCGGGCCGGTATGGCATACTATATTAAGATGTTAATACTGTTGGAGGTAACCACGAATACCCCGAACTTTGTATCATCTCTACCCCAAAATTTGTCTTTAATTACTTCTTCTGCTCTGCATACAGTGCATAATCATAATTATTTTCTAAATTGAAAGCTATGTTGGTTTGCCGGGCAGCGGACTTGTTGCCTCTATAGAAGGCTCATTACAGGCGAACTAAAACAAAAATACCACACAACAACAACTGATATAGGAAAATTTATCACATATCATGAGTGTAATGTTTATTGTAGCAAAATATTACATGAAATCACACCCTAAATGTGTCCTTGGACATGCCTGTATACTAGTTTTTACAAGTATCCATGCAATGTATAAAGGAAGAGCATCGCAATGGGGCCCAACATGTTAACAGAAGAATCCCTGCAACACTGGCAGCCACATGGCAAGAGGGGGATTGTTGGGATTTACAAAGGTGTACAATTCATGGGAAGATTGGGGTATAAAGTACCAAGTCTCTCATGCCACATGACCAACCAGCAGTATATGGTAATAGATTTGGGCTTTGTAGTATTAATCTGAAAAGGAGTATGACTTCTAAAATTCAAATAAATAGGGCAACAGTAGCTTCTGTAATCCAGTACCTGTAAAGCTAGATAAGCAGCCATGCAACAACAATTTCCAATTAAACACAAAACACCAATGTGCCATTTGTCAAAACCAAACTCAAGCAATCTTGATGCTAGAGACCCAGCCAACTCAAGCTGAGGCTTCATTCTTGCCCCATTCTGAGATATTCCATCAGAGACACTGGGTCCAATTATCGCTGGACCTCTATATAAAACCATCAATATGGCCCCTGAAACACAGACAAGCGTGCCCAAAACCTTCATGTGGCTTTCATATGTACGCAAGTTCACCATCTCAGCACTGCATGTAGTAAACATCAGAGTGAATTCAGAAAGGAACAGACTTGATTAAAGGTGTAGCAGTCCAGAGCAAAGAGGAAAGCAGCTCACCCCAATAACACAGCGAACATAAATGTGAAGACTGGTATTGCAGGCTGAACAGCTGCTGCATAAGTTGGATTTGTGTAACTGAGCCCCAGAAGAAATAGAAGCTGGTTGCCAAAAATCCTAGAAAAGGAACAATAACTGAATGGTTTGGTCTTTACTTAAATTATAAAGACCCAGCTGAACTGGTACAATTTAGGAGCTTACCCAGTTAATCCAAGAAGGCAAAATGATGCGAGAAGCCGACGAGTCAGTGGTGGGCGAACCCTCCTGCCGAAAATCATGGTCATATTAATTCTAACTACATTACAACAAAGTAACAAACAAGGCAAAAAATCAACATAGACAAAAACCTTATGATAAACCAAGAGATATTGGCAAAAGGAAATGTGGACCTCATTCTATTTCTATAGAATTTAAACTGACAACTCTAAATTTTCCATAAAACAAAGTGCGGATGACCATAGAATAACTTCAAGAAAAACAAGATAAAAAAGGACTTGCAATTTGCAAATGTTTGCAAAACAGAGCCATCATAATTGATAACAATGCATTGCCAGTATTTACTTCTGTGAGATGATGATGAATATTAAGAATCTGAAATAGAATAGAATACAATACAATGGGATAAAAGAACATGCAAATTTATATAAGCTCAGTTTACTCCATTGGCTAAGGTCAATCTGTAATGTCAAGCTGAGCTTAGCTACTATTGGCTACAAAATGAAGGCCGTCCAATTTGTCCCATACCTGGTGGTTTGGGACCAATGTGTTTGGAACCTTTCTTTGGGAGATAGAAAGACCTTGCACTGATATCAATTACAGCTTAGTTGCAAATTTTGGATCTTTTATTTTAGTGCCATTGATAGACTACTTCTGTCAATCCTACATTTTGAAGCAAGGTCTGCTGTACTGCCCGTCACAAATGTACTGTATTGTAACGAGAGAAAACTGGCACGAAACACACATTCAAGTCAGTACAAGCCCTATACCGCCACTACCAAAGCGTACTGCCTCATACAAAGCTGTACCAACCCGTACCGAAGCGTACCGACCCATACGAGGCATACCGAGATATGTATCAGTCCGTACCGAACGTACCGAGATAAAAATTAAGAAAATAAATAAATAAATTTTGGTATAGAGGTGTATCATACCATACTAAATTGATAAGGTACTGATATGGTACCCGGTACTGAAATTGCTGATCATGTTTTGAAGGATATCAAAGCGCACATGTTTTAGCTTCAGAAGGCTTGAACAATCTGGAATCTATGTACTGGTACGACGACCTCCCCAATCAATTGTGAGAATCAGCTAAAGTTGACAACTATTGTTGTATCTTCTCTAGAATTTGAATATCCTATCTCTTTACCAGAAAAATTCGCATATCTTTCATTTCTTCTCTTACTTACCATCTGTAAAACCAGACTCGGTCAGAACACTTGATCCATGCGTACCAGATATCAAGACAATCAATCCAGACCCCACAAACTCATACTCATCAATCCATTATAAGCCCACCACAACCAGAAGAGATCCTTCATCAGTTGGGGTATAACCAAAGGAGAACCAATCAATTTGATTCAGAAAGAAAGGAATAAAGAATCAAGTAATGATCTATCACAGTATAAAGAGACACTAAATGTATTAGACTAGAAAGAGAGAGAGAGAGAGAGAAGGGGGCGGGGTCCTCACCTCTCACGGAAGAAGGCGAGGGGGCCGAGGATGCAGAGGGCGAGGAGGTCACGGTAGACACAGAAGACGACTTGGTTCATCCCCACGTCCAGCACCGATTTCGTGAGCACGTGGTAACCTCCGTTCGCCGCCTGCACCACCGCCATCGCCGCGTGCGCCCTCGCCGTCCTGCTGCCTCCCCCCGCCATCCTCTCCTTCCTCTCCTCCTCTGAGCTTTCTCCGTTCTCTCACCTAATAGCTGCAGTATTTCCCCCTCTCCCTACTCTTCCCCATCCTAAGAAAAGTCCTTAATTTGCCTAAAAAATGGTAAAGCCCAGTAAAGTCTTCGCTTCTTCGTACAAGCGGCGAGACACGTCCCCATCGCGTGAGACGCACGCCTAGCAGCTACCGGATGGCGGATGGTCCCATTTGATTTGTATACTCTTCCATCCAACTCCATTCCCGGGCTTAGCTGGTAGTGAGGAGAAGTTCCTTCACAGTGTGAATCATTCCCCGACAATCTCGGATTCTTCTCTCCAGATCCTGAAATAACTGGCGATCGACCCACATGCCGCCCAACGGTAAATAAATACTGGGACCGGAGAAGGATCATAGGTTTGAACTATTAAAAAAAAAAAAAAAAAATTTGCATGGATACCGTTCTAAACATCAAATTTTACGGAAATACTTTTTCAAAATTTATATTTGCATATATACCCTCGTAAAACTCTGTTATTGTATAAATTCTCGTAATATAACAGTTGTTCTAACGGTATTAAAAAAAAGTCATATTTATATTAGTTAAAAATAAAATAAATTTTTAAAATTATGCTATTGTTTTTATTTTCTTTTTCTGCTATCGAGATCGTGATATATTTGCATATCTACTCATTAAGAATATTTTAATCATTTTAATTTGAAACTATTGATTTTTTAACGTCGTTAGATAGCATGGATGCATATGCAAAAATAAAAATAAAAAAAAAATAGAATGGCAAAACAAGTGTTTTACGAGGGTATACATGCAAATATCAATTTTGGAAGGATATTTATGCAAAATCCTATATTTAGGAGGGTATTAATGCAAAAAATCCAAAAAAAATAATTTGTTTAATTATTGTGTTGGCAATTAATTGCAAGTTATCTTTGATGAGTCGGTGCTGGATGGAGGTACGCGAGGCGGGGACAGGCTTTGTTATACGGAACCCTCACATTAGGATAGTGGCAGCGGGCGATTGCCAGTTGAAAAAAAAAAGTTTGTTTAATTATTGTGTTGGCAATTAATTGCAAGTTATCTTTGACGAGTCGGTGCTGGATGGAGGTACGCGAGACGGGGCAGGCTTTGTTATACGAGACCCTCACTCCAGGGTAGTGGCAGCGAGTGGTTACCAGTTGTTCGACGCATCAGTTCCGGAGGCGAAGTTGTGAGCTGCCTGGGCAGATCTTCGCCATTCGCAGCAAGTCATGCGGGCCGACTCGATCATCTTGAAGGGCGATTTGGCTACGGTCATTGGATGGATTCAGAGGGGTCCGAGTGATGACAGCACAGACCACCTCCTGATCCGAAATATTGGGATAATGATGAGAGATGGTGTAGCCTTCAAAGCCAAGCATGTATTCAGAAAGGCCAACGAGGTAGCCGACTGAGAGGCTACCAACGCGGTCCACCACTCAGGATATGCCCTGTGATCAGGAGAAGGGAACCTGCCACTAGCACTCCATGAGCTTGTATTTTTTGATTTTCTTGAGTGTATTCATATACGCATTGTATGAAGAACCCGTCAAAGAAAAAAAAAAAAAGCAAGTTATAAGAGAAATTTGAGCATACATTGATATATGATTATTCTGCTGAACCAATTGTGTTTTGCATTTTCCAGACAGTTAGGGCTCGTTTGGTTCGCGGGAAGCATTTTCCTTCCTAGGAATATGATTCCTGGAAAACAAATTTCTAGGAAGAAGATGCCTAGGAAAGTACTTTTGGCATGTTTGGTTGATCATGGGAAAGTGACAAATTTCCAAGATGCTCATATTTGGTTGGCTATCCACTTTCCTAGGAAAGTTATATATAATTCCTATTATGCCCTTAATAAAAATTAGGTTTTTAATGCCTCTTTAATGCTTCTTTAATGCTGAAAGGACTTTTTGGGAAAAAGTAAAAATGGAGTGATCCCGCCTCATGGGAAAGTAACTTTCCCATGTTTCTCATGGGAAAGTAACTTTCCCATGTTTCTCATGGGAAAGACTTTCCCATGAAATGCGGGAATCACATTCCCATGGGAATACAACTTTCCCTTCTCTCTCCTTTGAAAACTCCAACCAAACAAGAGGCATCTCATTACTTTCCCGTTGACCACACTTTCCCCCCTTCTTTTTCCGCGAACCAAACGAGCCCTTAGTGATTAAGTCTGAGCATGAGATCCCAATTAGTACACGGCATAAATGGTCACCAGCTACTAACCTCCCGCGCTTGCCCAAAGTTCAAATATGCTGGCTTTGCACAAAGTACCTGTGAATAAAGCAAGACATGAACTTTGACATCAAACATATTTGCAAGGATATCCGAAAGCAGCACGTAGTGCTTGGGATGGTAATTAAGCTCTGTGAATTGCAAATACCATATTATTCCTTACAGGAAGGATTGCACCCAATAGTTACAAATTCAGATTAAAAATAATAACAGAGTTAGCGAACCAAGATGTCGCAAAGAGCATCCAAGGTGGTGATGATACTGCAGGTGTTCCTAGTGATCCAAAAGTGATCTAATCCTTGCACTCGGTCAGCATATTCAACTTAATTGTCTTGTTTCTTCAGAAGGGAGGCGAGCCCTATGGGCCAACTGTTGCTAGCTGATTTCTCCTGCTTAGGGGTAACCTCCGATGACCTGCAATCGACACAAAATAAGAAAAAAGGTGGAGGAATCGCTGCACAAGATGGTGAAAGATGAGCAAAACATTGTAGCAAACAAGAGATTGCATTTATTTACAATGTGACGATGATATCAGAGGAAGTTCCATGGCACAGTAACAAATGAAGGACCACCATACCAAACCATAAATCCGTAGATAACACTTATATGGCAGTCCTTCTAGAGATGTCCTTTAGATACAGAATCAAACCATTAAAAGGTAATAGCTGAAAACATTATATCAAAAGCAATCTGTAGATAAAAAGCCAACCCCTACCTGCCTCTTGAATAACTAGTGAAGGTTTCCATAATGCAATCGATTGTGTTAGTAAATGTACAACCAGGCCCTTTTGGGCTAGAAGAATTGTCACTACTACAAGAATCCCTCACGAAATCTCTCATACATAAAGGTCTATGCATGGGCAACCTCATAGAGGTGACTTAATAAGAGCTCTGTCACGTTCTAATAGGGACCATACTCTAGCCCTCACTAAGCTTTGCTACCTTATGCCTTGCTAAGCAATATGTGAAAAATGTATATCCTTGCCCTAGTAGCATGTCAGTGAAGACAGGTTTAGCATCAGTATGATGTCCCATTTGGATGTAGTCAAGCAAATAGAACATATGATCATTCCCCAGAAAGCCATGATGCCACTTGATCAGTACACGGAAACACTCAAGGTTAACTCCATTGTTTTCATGATGTGATATCCATACTTGTCAGTACCAACTCCTCTTTCTTACCCTCAATTTTCCCATCCACTCGAAGTTGCTGGTAGGTTTGGCAAAGCCCTACCAGTTTATTATCAAAAGCTGATGACAGGTAGAACAAACTGGTGCTCAGAAGTGAAACAACTTTTCAAGAAAAACCTCGATTTAGTTATTAAACTAACCTGGTCAATGAACATCGGAATGATATTTTAATGAGAGTTCGAAGTGTCCATATAATTAAATAATCTGATAGAAGCTTCAAAAAGTCAACTCAGTGAGCAATATCTTATGCACATTTGTACTCAATTTTATAAGGTTTTATGGTGCAGCTCATACGAAAATGGTCCTGAACACCAAGAAAGTGTCATTTCTTTCCTTTTTCTGGGAAAAATAAAGCATGCAAGTATAAAGTTATATGGTAAAAGATAAATAAAGAGAATAGGAACTAATATGCATACACAGGAGGCAGTGGACCCTCATAAGCAAATGTTGATATGCCTTGACGCTGCTTATGCTTGGGATTGGCAGTGCATAATACATAGACTCTCCCACGACGCTTAACTGTTCTACAAAATTCACAGAGTTTCTTCACTGATGACCTCACCTTCATGGCTGTTTAAGATCAAAAGGTAAGCAAAATATCAGCTATAAAAGATAATAGATATTGATGCAAGATTTTGCAAACTCCTAGGCCTTCTTCTTTTAGTTCATTCATCTTTTCTTGAGTCAACATCTTAGTGACGCTAATCATCCAAATTCGCCTTCATCCAATAACTAAGAATTCAAGAGTTGTATTTATCTCCCTCCTCTACGAAGGGTTTTGTTTGTCTTAGCCCATGCTACACATTAATATCATAAACAAATTGAACAAAGAGAGATGAATTAGAAAAGATTTGGCAAACAAAGATGGAACATAAATAATCAGAAAAGAAAAAAATATTTCTCCTCTATCACTGATGAATGGTGAATGAATGTTTTCCTATCAACCATATTATCAATTTACTAAATAATATCAAGAAAAGAGAAATTTAGTGATTTTTTCATAAAAAATCTTTAGCAGTTAAAAATGGAAATATTTACGGAAATCATGGTAGCACGAGGAACAGGTTATAAGGGAGTTTGATACTTGTCTGTTGTTGAAAAAGAAAATGTAATTATGTACAAGTTCACTTTAAGTCAATAATGAAATAAAAGCCCTTATTGAAGTTCCACATCTCAAGACTCCTAACACCTCTAGTGGGAATCTACCGATATTAAATAAATGGATCCCTTATAGGAGACTTGTATGTTTGCTTTTCGATGCTGTTTAAAAGGGCTTTTGCACAGCTGACCTTGGCTCATGTCTTTAAGATATATCAAATTCAATATTTTATTTACTAATTAAATAGACGGACAACTATGCTTTTAAAAGTACACTGGGGTTAAAACAGACAATATATGCTTGTCCTACAACCAATTTCCCTATCCTGTGCATCAGAGTATGATTTTTCAGCTTAAACATGATTTTAAGATATCGAAAATGATTTCAGTTACACTTTCTTTTCTGATTTCATGCCCCTTTGATTTTCATAACTAAATTACATTGGTCACAAGTACCTGAATTAAAATAGTCATGAGATTGAAGCATCCATAAAAGTGAAACAATTTTTTTACCATCATCTTATTCCTAAATGCTTTCTCAGTGGTCAGCATTAAGTCTTTGTCTACTTAAGAAAATCATCCAAATTGCAAACAATTGATTTGTTCAATTCACTATAGTATTTTCTCCATATGATTTGCATAACAGACAACGGATATGAAGTAGAAGATAAAAAGTAAACGAGCATAAACACTGCCCCTCGACAAGGAAAATTGCAGAAAAAATATACCCCCAAGCAGATAATTTAATTTTATGGTGAACCTTTTGGTCAATAAGACATCAAAGATACGGAAAGGCCGAGATGGGGGTTAAGGGATTCAGCTGTAAGTTCTAGTGAAGGAAAAGAGATGGGGGTTAGGGTAGATAGCATAAATTGTCATTTAACAAGACAACAGAATGACCTTGTTTATGTAATGTGATTATCATTAGAAGAATAACCCTTTAAGTACATAAAATCCCAATATGCGATGTTTTTATTATCAAATCATGCCCTTAGTGCGATGAGAGTGAAACCGGAGCAAAATGAAAACAGATGCTTACATAGGAAATAATACTTGGAGCAAATGTTAATCTTACCAGAGATTTTGCGAAGCCACCAAAGGTCAAGGGAAGTAACCAGACCTGAGTCTGGGTCACAGGAGACTACGGGAGGCACCGTTACTCTTGAAATCTTATCATTCATGAAAGCAAGAAAGAGAAGAAAAAGGTTAAAGGTATCACAACCCTCTGAATTAGCGATAAGGCAACTAAGAGCTATATTCCATTTAGTCTTAGAAACAAGTAGCACCAAACTGATGGATCTAAAGACCTTAATCATGGTCTCAAAAGGATATAAGAGTAGGATTATGGGGCCTACTGAAAATAAGAAAAGAACATAGAAGTATTGTGAGAAAGAGTAGAAATCATCCAATTGGGGTTTTGGTGAGGCGGGAAGTAAGGGTTCCTGCTGGATGTGGAGCTTGTCAGGCGACGAAGGAGCCCATCTACCATGTTCTTTTTGGGTGCCCAAGAGCCAATCAGATATGGAGATGTGCTTCATCTCAGCCTAACCAGAGGCAGATGTGGGCGTCCACTGAGGAGTTCCTACGATATTTGGAGGCCTCGGTTCGGGGGGTCTGTACGAGAGGAGAGGGGGACTCGTGATGCCTACTTGGCCTATCACTGTTGGCTGGAGAGGAATACACGGGTTTTCAACGGCGAGAGCCTCCATCCGAGGGTGGTGGCGGACCGAGCTCTACGGCATGCGGCGGAGATCACCGACACTATTGAGGCTTCACCTATTAGGTTGGTCAGCGACATCTGGGGCCCCCATTCTGCTCTTGCAGCGTCCAGGACGATATTGGTATCCTGGGTGCCCCCACCCCCTAGCTTTCTTAAGGTGAACTTCGATGGCAGCGTAGCAACGGACGGAAGTTGCGGAGGTGTAGGATTTATTATTAGCGATCATGACGCCAGACTTGTGGCAGCAAGTGGACGGAGGATTTTTGATTCATCAGTGGTGACCACGGAGTTTCGGGTGGCCTAGGAGGGTGTCTCTTATGCGAGGCGGGTGCTAGGTGCGGGTTGCATCCTTCTCGAGGAGGACTCGACCACGGTGATCGAGTGGATCCGGAAAGAGGGGTGCTCAATTGAGGACCGGCTGCTGCTCCACGATATCCGCAGGGATTTGGAGGAGGTTGACTCCTACCAAGCCACGCACATATATCGGGAGACGAACGGTGCTGTAGATTGGGTTGCTTCCTTCGCGGCTCATCATTCGGAAGGCTTTTTCTGGATAGACCACGGGGCTGTGCCTATGCCTTTGCGCAGCATTTTGTTTTCTGATTTTATTGGCCATCTTCACACTCGTCAGGTGTGAGCCGCCGATGTACCCAAAAAAATATATATATTCATTTCAATGGACAACTAGGTTAAGGTAATGATATCATGGAACTACTAAATATTAATTAAAGACAATTAGTGATTAGAATAGATGTTAATGAAGCCTCTTACCAAATGCAATGCATGCACTTGCTTTAATTCTCCACTGGTAACAATTCTCAATATGAAAGATACTAAGGCCATGGTTCATAATCTAATCATGGCCAATCTGTTGGTTCACTCTATCCAAATTAGCCATCTTAGTTAGCCCCTTTGGGAGGTTTAAAGGCTGGGTCCATGATTTGGCTCTTGACTTGATGTATTTTATTGTTGAAATTTGCATGTATTTAGGCACACGATAAGAATAAATCCCATTAACATTAACAACCATATTAAACTAAAAAAATCATGAGATAAATGGGCAAAAATATGTCATAATCAAAAGAAGGTTACAGATTTCATCGGTATTGTCACAAGAATGATGTAAAAAATTTTGATCTAACATTTTCAACCAAAATAGGTGCATAACAAGTTAACACGGAAGCAGTCAAACAGCAGCTACAAGGCAAGATTTATAGAACCCTAATATCAAAATCCGTTCATAAAACCAAAACAAGATATAAATTTGATCTCAGAAACATAAATTAAGAGATAAAATGAAAAGTTTACTAAGGATGAACAAGAAAGACTGTGGGAGAGGGGGTTGTTGGGTTTGGGAGGAGACCTGAGGATTAGGGTGAGGAGGCGGAGCCACGGAGGTGCTTGTGGTCGTGGAAGCAGTGGCCGGCGATGGATACGACGGCGGCGATCAGAGAAATAGAGGCCGATGACAGTGGCGGCCGGCTAGAGGAAAGGGGGGAGGGACGGCGTTCTGACTCGAGAGCGGAGACGTGATAAGGGCTAGGAAGGGAGAGACCGGAGTCATTGATTGTGGGCTGCGAGCCGCGCCCAGGCCATGCCATTGCGTTGTTGAGGCCCAGACCTTGGCCTACGGCCCGTCATGCTCAGCCCGGCCTAACAAGATGGGCTTGTCGGTAGATTTCAGCATTGGTCCACTCTCTTGACAAGAAACAAAATTATCCATATTTGGAGGGACATGACTTGTTTCATGGAAAAAAATTCTTTATTTGATTGGAGGGATAAGTGCAAGAGATGAGTGCATGCATATATTAGATTTTTGTTGTTGTTCTCATATTCTTTAGATGCATTGCTGTAAGTTAGCGACAATTTTTTTTCCTTTAGGTCATTTATTCTATTATGAAATCTAAGTCACATGAATCTTTCAGCTCTTTATACTCGACGGAATTTAGTTTGCAATCATTATAATTGGTATATTTGTTAGTCCTTCTGTCAATCAAAGTTCTCTTACTCTTTTGCTCATCTGAAGTTGACATCAATAGTGACTTAAGAGCTAGAAATAACATTTTTAGCAAGAATCAGGCCGATCCATCGATCAAATCAGTGAAAAATGCTCTCCATTTTCACTTGGCTTGAAGGCCCAAAGAAGTGAACAAAAAAAATTTGACAACCACCCACCCCTGCTTTTGGACGACGTCTCGTTTTCCTTCCTATTGACTGATCGGACTCCTCCCTTTTGCTATCAAAAAAGTCAAGTCAAGTTCCATCAACAATCTGAAGAAATGCATTGGCATAACTAGTTCCATAGAGTGGAAAAGGGAGAAAAGAAGGCATGAAGAGTGATAGAGGGAAAAATGAGTCATCCAGCCCATAGCTAAAAGGCCATCCAGTTTCGGCCCAGTAAACACCAACAATAATCGGATGAATCTTCACCTCGGTTTAGGATTAACTCGTCCTCGGAACTTCGCCGAAAGCTTCACCAACTCCGAACACTCGTCGACCAAGTTCGGAGTGACTCCAAACAAACACCGACCCATCCTGACCAAGTTCGGAACGCCAAACCCTTAGCGATACGCTTTGATCTTCGAGCTCGGGGCGCACCTCCGAGCACACTCCGAAGCCCGTGAAACCGAGCTACTCCCAATATCCGCTAGGCCGACCTCGTCAAACGCATGACGCGACTACTTAACGAGTTCGGCCTCGTCAGCGACCGCACCAGCGTATGGGCTCATGCCTACCTACGCGGCCGTACTCCACCACACTACCGCATCATGCCTTCGTAACCAGCCAATAGCAGCCAGATTTGAACCACAACAAAGAGCATGAGCATGTAAGCTCCACCTTTTCTTCTTCTACCTTAGGCGGGAGTGCGACCTGCTCCCCAATCCCATAGTGCCCTTTCTTACCGTTAGTACCCTCTTAGTGCTTCTTTAACATAGCATACTAGTTGTTCCTCTTTTCTATCCTTTTCCTTATAATATAGTAATCTAAGCAAAAATAAAGTTCAATCCAACTATCCTTTCGAAGCAGATAGTTTACGGTGCTCATTCTAAGTCAAATGGCTATGACAACAAAAGGAGGATCTACAAATTTTGATTTTATCACAAGACTAAAATAGTCCTTGGATTAATTTTTTTTGTATGTTTAGAGAATGCATAAAGGCAAAAATGTTACTAGAGGGGATAGTTTTCCTCTATTTTGTAGCTTAAGTCTTTTCTGGTGGAATAGATTTATACCCACTTTCTCCTACTTATCCTTTGTCAGGTAAACCCTATTATACCAAGCTCAAAATGATGTTTGTCAATAGAATAAGGGCCTTATTCCATCTTTATTCCATCTATCAAACAGGGCATTAGAGGTGGCATAATAACCACTCGTAAATTTACACATGGGGTAGAGGTGGTCGATCGATTGTTGAAGGAAGATAGCAACATGTCGTGCATCCTAGAATATTCGCATGGAGCTTCTAAGGTTCAAGCAAGGTTTTTAAAAGCTAAGATCTTGCTCATTCAAGTGGATTGGCTAAGATGGAGATAAATTGAGATTTCAGTTTTTCTTGATTGATATTGAAAGAAGAAATTTTTGTAAGGAAAACAACTCCAATCTCGACCATTATTAAAGTCTCAACTGATATCATAAAATCAATATTATCAGCTATCTTAAGGAACTAATTTTGAAATTTATTTTTTGAAATATATCTAGATGGATTAAAAAGTGATTGAAAACATCAATCATCAATAGGTTTATACGTCAGAAAATAACTTGGATTTCTAAGTTTATATCGGCTGAAAAATTTCAATATGAGATATTTTATATTTATAATGGTAGATGCCCGGTATCGATACAAATCAAGATCTCGGTCGAGACAAAAGTCTGGTGCTTGCTAAGAGAGAAGTGCAGCTCCTGCTGCATAAACTTTGAACGGGAAGAAGTCCTTGCTACGAGACAACCCCAAATCATTTGAGGGGAGGTGGAGATAATCTTGGATAATCACCATGGGTGCTGCAAAAGCCGAAACCCAAGCTTGACGCTACGTTTGATGGGAAGTCATCAAGCCAGAACGTGGTTGCTACGCAGGACCCAACCGATCGATCGGTGCCAAGGAGCAGCCCATCCACTTAAATCTAGGGCTCAAACCCAACAGCCAATGGGTAGTGGGCCACAAAGATCCAAGAAGGTCCGATCCGGTGCAGATGCCGATTGCTTGGATTTGACCCCAGCCGTGTGCGACTTGCTTGGATTTGACCCCAGCCGTTGTGCGACTTGCACACTTTTCCATCTCTCTTCTTTGAAAACTCTAACCGAACAAGAGGCATTTCTTTATCCATCTCTGTCCTTCTTTCCCCCCTTCTTTTTTAATGGTAAGAGCGTATCTTCCGTGGATTATATTTCCAGATGGCATCTTCCAATAGGTCATATGGTTTGGAGGGAATATTTCATCTTTTGATGAGCATTGCAAGATTTCATCCGCACACGCGTACGTGTGTTTTTGCACGTACGCACCAACTCGTAGGTTATTTATGATTCTAGGACGGATGAAACCCTAGGCTAGTTTGAAGATGGGAAGGAATGGGAATATAGCTGTGGGAACAAGATATTGCATTAGATACCACCAACATAAGCCAGCATGCACTAAGGAGTAGTTCGTTGGTACGAGAGAGACAGAAACGTGGCATTCGCATTGTAGCAAGGTCCACGCAGGAGTAGGACTTTGAACTGGTTTTCTTGGCTTGTGAAACATGTAGCTACGTACCATGATGATGTGCACGTAGGAGTAGGACTTTGAACTGGTTTTCTTGGGCTTGGATTTGTTGGGAATCCCGGATGAAAGAATTTTTTTTATTTTTTCGAGGGAAATCCAGTATGAAAGATAATCCCAATATTGGACGGTAAAAGAAAAGTGGTATAGAGTTGTTATACTAGTTAGGGTCCAAAATGCAAAAAGTTTGAGTTCTTAGATCGACTAGGTTCCAATTTATCGCCTCTTCATGAGTTGAGTACGCTCTAAAACTGATAACTCTTCAGTAGTAACATACAGGCTGATAGAACTGAGCTGTGGAGCTCGGTAAACTTAAATGGAGGAAAGTGCTTGAGTTTGAGTTTAGACTCGATACGGTGAGTGGAGTCGATAGAGCAAGGCACTAAGTCAAAGCAAAGGCTTCGGTATGGTTGTTTAAAGGAGCTAGACTTGTAATATAACAAGTGAAGCTAAATATGGTGAAAGCGTGAGGGAGGACATGATGGGGCACTTGAAGGACACAAGACCAACAAGTAGTATAGTTTAGAGCATGATTTCACAGTTGAAGCACTGCAAGGATCATGCGATATACTTGAACAACATCCACTTAAACAGTAGTGAATCAGAGTCAATGAGGAGTTTACGGGGGATGTGGGCCGCGTTTAGATGCGTGGGGGGACTGTTGGGAATGTGTGCAAGAAAGCCCTACATCAAATAGCAGAGGAAAAGTGAAGGTGTTGATATACTAGTTGGGTCCAAAACTCATGCTTTAGTTTTTGGATCAACTTGAGTTCCAATATGTATGTCAGGTTATAACTTGAGTTCTGCCTGCCGCAATGTTAACCATCATAAAGAATTGATCTATTAGTCTAATTAACAAGAATTGATTCAAATGGAAAGTTAATTGTCAAGGATGTTCCCCAGGCTCATAGAAAACTACATTGGCAGTTTAACATTGTCAGGGTTGATTAATTCAATGGGAACATAGTCGAGAATGCTAGCTACAATGTTCTGAAAGCAAGGGGCAGGATATGGAGCAAACTGGTTTGGAGTGCATTTGTTCTAGTCGCGTACAAGAGTGTTCTTATTAAGAAATGTTTGCATCATATAATCCGAAATGCCTTGAAACGCTGATTTCAGAGGAATCTGGCAATCCCTAACACTATAAGTTTTCTCCTTTCTTCACTACCTCCTATTTAAAATTTTAGGTGATCTACTACTTATCCATGGGACAAATTATTTGACCATCCAAATAGGCTCTGCGTTATGAGAAATTATTCGTTGGACCATATCCACAACCTCATGAGTTGTCGACCAGTCCGACCTCATGGCAACACGTGCAATACACCGGTATTGCTTTCGTTTCACCTCTTTCTTTTTAATCCAGATTTGCACATATTGATCCACTGCTGAGCTGGAGGATCTGGTCCAACAAATAATATCTCCTAACTTACTTAGATTGTGTACAAATTGCTCCATCATGTGATATGGCATTGTTCTCAGCTTATGCAGTCTAAGCTCTCCTTAGAAATGAAAACTAGAATTAATGATGACTCAATCTTTGAATTAATATTCTATATATGATAATGGGAAAATTTCAAACGATTGCATTTTGCAGGTATTTAGGCCATCTATGCCTTCAATTTTTTGCCTACTTCTCTCTAGTTGAAAATCATAAACAGTCTTCAGCAAAAAAAAACTTCAGCAAAAAAAAAAAAAAATCATATAAAGAGTTATAAAAACTAGTCCATATTTTCTCTTTCTTCTCATTTTTTTCATTCCCAATGGAATGCATGAACAATTTGATATATGTGCACCTAAGTGCAAGGGATTTTTCTTTTTGCATATTTGAACCATATTTATTTTCTTTTCTTTTAAATGATCTACTTTATAAATTTCATTGTTCCCACTCCTCGCAGGCAGTTGAATTGAATGCACATAATCTTTATGGCGAACGCATATATTTTGATGATGAATGATCCTATTTTATATGAATATACCTTTTTCTATTCAAGAAGATACATATTTTCACCACAATCATAAAATTATATATACTTTTAACACAAATACATATGTTTGTTGAGAGTGCAGTACGCATATACAAACTAGAATATATTTGAAGCATTACAAATAATTTTTTTTTAAAATATTAAAAAGAATTGATATGTATGGATCATCGTGCTTGCACATCACTCTTTATCTATGTGGCAAGGAGGTAGGGTTCGATTTCGGTTGGAGTCAACTTTTGTCTAGTTGGATGGGTACAGGGTAGAAAAAAGTGGAGATTAATCTATTCTATTTTTAATAAAAAATATTTTATGAATGGAAAGAGTGGCAAAGATTTTGAGTGATAAAAATAAAGTGTACTATTTTTATAGAATAGTCCTCCAACCTAAACTAGAATGCTCACTCCTAGCTTTACAGAGCAGTGCAGCTCGGATTTTAAAAACAAGATGGCTTCTCAGCCACTCTGTGTCTGTCGAGCATCCTTACTTATATAAGGCTTAATTTATTTCATAAACTATCGACATATCGTGACAACATGGTCTATATAATATATAGTTAATGGGTTTTAGTTGGAAAGTGTTGCCCATCACTTCATTAGTAGTTGATCCCTCAAATGATCAAGCCCACTGGCTTCTCTTCTCTAATAAATTACTCATAATGCTATGCTATCCTAAGTTTAGCTAATATTTAGTATTGGTTAAGTAAACGCACTCTAGCATCATAGGATCCCACTCACCGATGCTCGAATAGCTACATCCACTAAGTTGTGAACTACATGATGTAGGAAATTAAACTCGAGCAGGAATCGTTTCTCTTAGAGCCGGAGGAAGCCAGGCTTGGATATTTTGCCAGCCTTTCCACCCTATCTGCTTACAGCCATCCATTTCAAGTAGGACTGCACCAAAGATTACAGCCAGAAGGAAACCCTTGTAGCCCTACGCGTGTTCCGCTTTTGTTTTGGGCCACAACCTTGGAAGTACATAAAAAAAAAGTGTCATCCGCATGCTTCCACTGCCAAAATAGAGTTAGCACCCTCCAATTGAATTAGAGCATGGATCCTCTACGATGCGTGACCAGGATATATTATAGAGTGCTATGCACCCCTCGATGCCATTATCCGAAGATAGACGACCATCAAATAGGACGGTCCACAAGCACGTACCATATGACGCATTGTAGAGTACTGTGTAACCCTCGATGCTACCATCAGAAGATGGGCAGCCGGATGTCGGTCCACGAGCGCATATCGTATTATACATAGTGCATGTTGTTTGATGGTCGTTTGTCTCCTGATGGCAGCTATCAAGAGCAGCACAACACTCTCAGTTCGGTTGATTGAATTGATAATGATGCCAGTTCGGTTTGTCTTAGAGTGTGCTAGCAAAGCAATTGGAACAAGTTTCTAGTCCAATTAAAGGATTGCACCTTTGTGAAGCAAACTCATTAAAAAATATAGAGGGCCTTATTGCATCACATGTAGGAAGGCAATTCTGGAATCTAGAGTAGTCCCAAAAGATGGTGGGAAGCACTAAGTTTTATATGCCAAGAGGATGATTGTCATCCTTGTAAGCCGTAGCAAGTTAAAAGAACTAAACAAGTAGCTTTTGTAGAGATAACTTCCAAGAAATTTTATTCTTGCAAAACGTTTCTAGGAGTACTTATCTGGAAGAGGTTGTAAAGAATAACTACGAGAGCATGACCAGTTCATCATCAAAGTGCTTACCTACAAAAGTTTTCTCCAGTGCAGGGTCTAGCTTCAAATCATAAAAATTTACATCCATGATTTGCACAATTGTCTATCATGAAGCATTATGACAACCTTGGATGTGGGCTCTGTACTTGATTTAAAATAATCTTCTTTACTAAAGGCTTTCATTAGATATGTGGCCAAACTTAATAAAGCAAGGTCTCTCTCCACGTGCATTAGTAGTTTGACAATGGACTGTGGAATAATTGTTCAGAAGTATAAGAGGTTGTGATTCCAGATTTCTCACCGTTCTCCTTTCATTTTGAGATCTAATAATTAAGTGTAAGCTTGCAAAAGAGAAAAAAAAAATCAAAATTGTAGAGAACCAAAAATAAAATAATTGTGACAGAAAATAAAAACTGCATCTAGACTCTGATTAAAACCCTCTGCCTCAGAAAATAGGAGAATACTGCTATTTTTTTGATGGAGAGCCCAGGCTCTGGCTGCAAAGAGAGGCATGAGGTCGCCTTTCCTCGTATCTTAGCCCACTTGACCTTACTAGCCTTTAAAACGACGCATGGCCCCCTCCCACTAGATTTAATCAAATGGGTAGGAAAGCCAAGACACTATCTTTTTTTTTTTTACACACACAGTAGGTCAAGAATGATACATGCAATGTCTCGAATAAATTTAGGCACCTCTGTAGGCCCTTTGGCCAACGGCTAAAAAGGTATATATTTAACTAGGCTGTTATAGCCCCCTAGATCATCACCACCATGGCACTCGATCGGCAGGTCTTTTTCCCTTTCCAATGATAACTTAATTTAAGCATCCTGCTACCACCCACAGCAACCCCAAAACCATGTTCCTCCCCATCAAACAGTGGATTGTTCAGACATGCATGAACCTGACAACATGCACCATCTAATGCATTTGCAAGTCCGGCCAGTAATGCTTAAATTTGCTAGATTCAATGCACTTTGAAATCTATCAACTCAATTTGGAGATGGGTTGCTAACAAATTATTCGAGGTGGATTCGATTGTTTTATATATTTTAGCATTCTTTTACGAAAAGAACCTGGTTAAAGTGTGTCAAGTTGAGATATTTTGGCAATTTCATGGCATTCAATAATCTAACATTATGTAATTCACGTAAAGCACGATTTGTTAGGATGTCCGATAAGTACGTAGAAGGTACACTTTGCACCGTATGATAGCCACCTTGTAAGTGAACCATTCTTGTTAGGTGCAACTCTTACGCTCATCTGCATGCATGAAGTTTTAACGTGAACGTGAGACTCTCCGTGCTTGCATCAAAAAATGTGTACGTGAGACACATGCATAACGCTAGTTGCATGATGTGCCCGTGCAAGTAAGTGAATGCCACAAATGCTCGGCTAGGATATGTAATATTCGACTCAGATATGGATGACTAAGAAGCAGATTATTGAAGGATAAAGAATATATCATCACAGTGATTTTTCATCACTGTATGTTATTTTATTTGCTAGGATTGGAATTTTTGTTTCCTGTTGAATGAAAATTTTGTTATGGCCTCTGGAGAAAATATAGATAGTATGTTATAACAACAGCTAATTCTTCCCTCCTTTCTATAATTATGTAAATATTTTTTTTTCTATTTAATAAAAGAAATCTGGGTGCCTTTTTGCTTTCCTTACCCCTCAAAAAAAAGATATGTGACATTCAGAAAATTAATCAGCTGGTGTGTGGTTTTCTCACTACTTACTTCTCAATCAGCATCATGAATTGTGCCATGCAACGAATGACATGCTCTCTCCCAAAATGCTGGACATATATATCTCCCAATGCATCCGGCCGAATCATTTTCAACACATCCGAGTTCTGGTTCTCTATATATCAGATTATCTAATGTGTTCTGGACTACTTGGAAGGACTCATATCTTAGAGACAAAAAAAATCATTTTGGTTGGAGAACCATCCTAATGTAGATCGCTTGGATCTTGTGGTTGGAAAGAGATGAACAAGTTTTCCAAAAGAAGTCTGCAGTAAAGAGATAATCAAGAGTATTTACTTTCTTGTAATTAGGATGGACTAGACCAGCTTCAAAGAAAACTGGAAGATAACTCTCCCCACTGTTTTCTTTTCCTTAAGATTAATTAGAGATTTGAGCAATTTGTATTCCTGCTACTTTCTTCTGTTGGTTTTTGTTTTCTACTGGCTCTTGATTTTTGTTGCTGTTTCTTACTTTCTACTCCTCATCGCCACCCATTCCCTATCGATCCACCACCATCCATACTCTCCGCATGCTCCCGAGCCGGATCCCTTGTTTCATCCGTTCGAGTCCCTGTTTCTCAAGGGGAGGTAACTGTTAGACTAGATGCACAAATATAATTGATAAATCAATAATTAAATATTTCTAATATTCAAAAACAGTAAATAAGAAAAAAAATTAACAAATAATTAACTTGACAATAGAATTATAAAATAAAAAAATGAAAGAAGATGGTCTGTAGATCGAAGCACGCTGTATTAGAAATTGTAAGCTAGACATATGTTTTGTCTCTTTGATTTATGGCTTTTGTCTTTTTGGTTTTCGAGGTTAGTTAATGTTGTCTCTTTGGTTTTTGTGGTTCATGAATTTTCTGATTCATGAACTTCGTTGGTTGGGAAGAATTTATGATTTGTCTCTTTGGGTTCTGTGGTTCATGAATTTTCTGTTTCATGAACTTCGTTTCTTGAGAAGAATTTATTATTACTTTGAATATGTTCTAGGAACTTGGTTCTTGTCTCTTAGAAAGTTGTTGCATTAATAAGTGTAAATTCGTATGGAAATTTGCCTATAAATTTTCCAGCTTTGTAACTTCAGAAAACACACTTGAATCAATGAAATTTGAGTCCATTTTTAAGTAGTAACATCCTAGCCTCATTTCTCCATTGTTCTTCATCAAGAATACACTTTTCTTGATCAGTTTTTGTGCTATTTTTTTCTTCTACAAAGTGGTATCAGAGCCATAGCTCAATCTACACAAGGTTCTTACAAGGGAGAAATGGCTTCTAACAACAACATGTTGCAGCCACAACTTCCTTTGTTCAACGGGAAGAATTATCATTAATGGAGCATTAAGATGAAGGTTCTATATAGATCTCAAGATTTATGGCATATTGTAGAGACCAGTTTTGTAGAACCGGAAAAGGTTGCAGCACTCACAAATCAACAACTCGGTGAGTTGAAAGAAAATCGGAAGAAGGACAAGAAAGCTTTGTTTTTTATCTATCAAGCAGTAGATGCTCCCATATTTGAGAGGATATGCGAATCAACTTCATCCAAGCAAGCATGGGACACACTCTATGCCTCTTACAAAGGAGAAGACAAAGTCAAGATGGTGAGAGTTCAAACTCTAAGGAGTGAGTTTGATACACTCAAGATGAAGGACTCGAAATCTATTGAAGATTACTTCAACCGAGTCATCTCTATTTCTAATCAATTAAGAGTGAATGGAGACAAGATTCAAGATCAAAAGATTGTTGCAAAAATCCTTAGAAGTTTGACTCGAAAGTTTGAGTCTATTGTTGTTGCAATTGAAGAATCGAAAGATTTGTCAACACTTTCAGTAGAAAGCTTGTTGGGTTCTTTACAATCTCATAAGTTGCATATGAAGCAATATGATTCTTCTCCTATTGAACAAGCATTCAAGACTCAAGTTACTTTGAGAAGAGGAAGAGGAAGAGGCACCTACTGTGGAAGAGGTAGAGGCTATGGAGGAAGAGGCACTGAAGGAAGACAACAAGAAAACAAAAAGGAATTGAGTCTTCTTCTTCGAGAAGAGGAAGAGGACGAAGTTCCTTGGCCCATGTTCAGTGTTATCATTGTTCTAAATATGGTCATACAATTAAATTTTGCAGGAAAAAACTTGCGGAGGAGAAGAAGGAGTCCAATTTCATGCACACTAATGATGAAATTAAAGAGGAAGAGTTTATTTTTCTTGCTTGTAATGTGCAAGAAGTTTCTTATGATGAAGTCTGGTACTTAGACAGCGGTTGTAGCAATCATATGACCGGAAACAAGAAGGTGTTTGTAACACTTGATGAATCTATCCAAAGAGAGGTCAGAACTGGTGATGATAAAAGACTTGCTGTCAAAGGATGCGGTGATATACTTGTGCAAACCAAGAAGGGGATGAAGCGCCTCTTCGATGTTTTCTATGTTCTTGGACTCAAGCACAATCTCTTGAGTGTCGGACAACTCCTTATTAGAGGATATCACCTAAATTTCAAGGAAAACACATGTGAAATCAAGGACAAGCAAGGAGTTCTCATTGCAATGGTGAAGATGACAACAAGTAAGATATTTTCCTTAAAGTTTTATGCCCAAGTTGATTCTTGTTTCAGCACCACCATCAAGGACAAGTCATGGCTTTGGCACTTTAGATTTGGTCATTTGAGTTTCAAGACCTTGTCTTTTGTGAGCAAGAAGAATCTTGTTGAAGGATTGCCAAACATTGATCTCTAAGAGCAAGTTTGTGAAGGATACGTACTTGGCAAGCATCATCGTAATTCTTTTCCGGTGGAAAAGTCTTGGAGAGCATCTAGTCCTCTTGAGTTGATTCATTCAGATCTTTGTGGGCCTATGCAAACAACTTCTGTTGGAGGTAATTGATATTTTCTCACATTAATTGATGAATTTTCTAGAAAGACATGGATTTATTTCTTGAAACAAAAATCAGAGGTCTTTGTCATTTTCAAGAGTTTCAAATCTTTAGTTGAAAGGCAAAGTGATTACAAAATAAAGGTATTGCGAACTGATCGTGGCGGTGAATACATGGATGGTGAATTCAATACTTTTCTGAAGGATTGAGAGATTCGACATCAAATGACTTTACGACATACTCCTCAACAAAATGGCGTTGCGGAAAGAAAAAACCGGACAATTATGGAGTTAGCAAGAAGCATGTTGAAGGCTGAGGATGATAGTGTTATTTTGATGATTAACAAGCAATTATCCAGAGTATGTTATAAGTTAAATCGATACTTCATTTATAAGGTCATTACTCTCAGTATATTTGTATAAATTGATATAGATATATTTCATTGTTCATTTGAATGAATCTAACCTTGAGAATGCAGCAAAGTGTGAATTGAGTCGACCCAAAGGATGATTAGGTCGACCCCGGCACATCAAGAAATCATTTAGCACACTTCTGCAAATATGGCACAGATGAACAGTGAGTTGGGTCGACCCAAGGAAAGCATGAGTCGATCCAAACATCAAGATCCTCAAACAACTCAAAAAATGGTTCTCTGGATTTACTGAGAGGGTCGACCCAAGAAGAAGTTGAGTCGACCCAAGTAAACCTTGAGTCGACCCAAAGAAAGGTTGAGTCGACCCAAGTGAAGAAAGGCTGAAATTCAAGATTCTGAATTTTCTGAAAGTTGGGTCGACCCAAGAAAAGTTTGAGCTGACCCAAGGTTGAGTCGACCCAAGAAAAGTTTGAGCTGACCCAAGGTTGAGTCGACCCAAAGAAAGGTTGGGTCGACCCAAGAAAAGGAAGGCTGAATTTCAAGTTTCTGTGTTTTCTGAGAGGGTCGACCCAAGGAAAGGTTGAGTCGACCCAAGGCAAAGTTGGGTCGACCCAAGGACAGGTTGAGCCGACCCAAACACGGGCTGAACATAACGGCTAGTTGTGCAGAAATGCTTTTTGGACTCCCAACGGCTATAAACGGCTAGTTTCTTCAATCCAACGGTCAGAAAGGACTATTTGGAGGTTGGAGAAGTATTTAAGAGGGAGTATTCATCAGAGGAAGTAAGCTTTTGGGAAAATACATCAAGTGCATTCAAGAGAGAACCCTAGCAAGGCAAGCTTCATCCAAGTGCTTCATTCAAGAGTCAAAAGAAAGGGGTTGAGCAGATTCAAAGAGTCATCAAGAGCTCCATCCTCCCTTGAAGAGTGAAGCATCCTTGACAAAGAAGAGCAAAGCGACTTCAAAGCGATAAATACTTTCTAACTCTTCTTTGTAGTTCATATTGTTTTATATGCTCATTTAGGAGTTTGAATCTTTTCTTTTTATTTGTTAAACACTTTGTAAAGGTTCGTTGGTGAGCCCGCAAAACCAACAAAGATTTTTGGTGAACCCGGAAAACCAAGTGTATAGGTTCGTTGGTGAGCCCGCAAAACCAACAAAGGTTTTTGGTGAACCCGGAAAACCAAGTGTATAGGTTCGTTGGTGAGCCCGTAAAACCAACAAAGGTTTTTGGATTGTGAGCCCGGAAAACAATCCAACTGTAATCCGCTGGATTATAGTGAATTCCCAAGGGGACGCTTGGGGAGTGGACGTAGGTGCTAAGGAGAGCACCGAACCACTATATATTGTTGTGTTTGTGTTGTGCTTGTGCTTACGTTTATTCTTGCATCATCTTCTATCTTTGCACTAGTTTAAATCATTCAAATAGTTTAAGGAAGCATCCACCGCACTTAATTAAGAAAACGTTTAAAGCACCAAAATTTAGAAGAAATCAATTCACCCCCCCCCTCTTGGCTTGTCACCTTGGGCAACAAGTGGTATCAGAGCAAGGTGCTCTAATAGTACTCATTGATCTCACAATCAAGAGTTAAAGATCATGACAACCCAAGTGGGATATTCTATGAGTGAGGGACAATTAATTGATAGACCTCCACAATTTGATGGTATAAACTACACATATTGGAAAGCACGCATGCGCATTTTCATTCAAGCACATGACTACGATTTATGGAGTATCATAGTCAATGGGCTACACACAAACACTAATCATGATAAAGAAAAGGCTCAACAAAATGCAAAAGCCATGAATATTCTATATTGTGCATTGGATGATAGTGAACTTAATAGCATATCTTTTTGCATAACTGCTAAGGAAATATGGAATATGCTTGAAGTTAAATATGAATGCACTAAAGTTTCTAGTGAATTTGAAACTAGTTCCGAAGAAGAAGAGCATCAAACTGAAACTGAAAATCTATGTTTTGGAGCACATGAAGATGAGGTATGTACTCGAACACAAAGTGATTTCTCATTCAAAAATCAAGTACATACTGAAGCTCAATCTGATTTTACATTTGATGAACTTCATGATGCTTTTTCTGATTTATACTTAGAATATAAGAAGCTTAGTTTAAAGAATAAAAAGCTAAATTAGAAAAATCTATCTCTTGCTGAAAGCTATAATATAACTCAGAAAAATAATAAATTACTTTCAGAAGACAATGAAAGGCTAACTAAAGAAGTTAACAAATTTAAGCCTATAGTTGAAAAATTTACTATCAGCTCTGAAAAACTGAACTTAATGATAAATAATCAAAGAGCTAAATTTGAAAAGGCTGGATTAGAATATCAATCTTGGTACACACAAAAATCCCTTAATGATATATGTGTTAAATCCTCCACTATCTATCCTAAAACGGATTCTAATTTATCTAATGAACCTAATGAACAAAAATAGAAAATTAAAAATCCATCATCCACTTATATTAAATCAATGTTTGTTAAATTTAATAAGAGTATGCAGAAATACATTCCTTATAATCCTAAATTCTGCAAGCCTATGGACAAAATAGCCATTAAGAAAATATGGGTTCCAAAAGGAACAATAATAGCTAACCTACAAGGACCCAAAAGAGCTTGGGTTCCTAAGTTGAAAATCTGAATATTTTCTGTAGGTGTGTCTAGCACTCAAGGCTCCAACAAAAGATGCTAATTTAGAAATTGGGTGCTCTAGACATATATTAAAGAATGAAACTTAAAATATACTTTAGAAAAATAATTGAAATGAAAAGAATAATGAAATTAGTAATCCTTGCATCTCATCATTCTCTTTGCCTTAGTATCTAATTAAAACATAAATTGGAGGTATTAATCAATTTTGTGATATAGGTAATATTTTTAAAAATATAATCAAATCACTTCATTTTATAGTATGCCTTACTTACTGCTGGATAAGTTGCTAAATGATTAATCAATTTATTAAGAATAACTCTATGAATTCTCTATCTACTTGATTGAGAGTTTTTATCAATGGTATTATCTTATTGATCATAAACATGAGAATGTATACTTGGTATGCCTTTAAATATATGCACTATGAATACCAAGATTAAAGAAACCACTTGTGGCATATAAAATCAACTCATACTAGTATGGACTTAATCTCAAAAGACCTTGTCATTGGTTCACTTAGATTAATTTTTGCAAGGTCAAAGTTTGCTATGTATGTCATCTAGAAAAATAAACTAGAATCATTTCTAAATTTGAAAATATTGTTTCCACCTTTTAGCCGTTGGAAATTCTCCATAAGAACTTATTTGGATCTCTAGGATTGTGAACCTAGGAGATAAGCTCTCTAATTTTGTAATTATGGATGATTTCTCAAAGCTAATGTTGGTTTTATTCTTGGCACTTAAATTGAAATATTTTCTGCTTTGGCACAAACTTACAAAAGGTTTCAAATGAAAAAGGTTTGCAAACTATGAAAATAAAATTGTATCATGGCATAGTTTTGAAAATCAATTTCTTATTAAGTTGTGCACAGAAAATAATATTGAATACAATTGTTTCTACACCAAGAACACCATAAATAAAATAGGGTTGATAGAATCCTTGAAGAAATGAAAAAGACAATGTTGTATGATAGTCATCTACTTAAATGATTTCTGTTAAAGGCTATCATCATTGCTTGTCATACATATGGTTTCTATTAGAAAACTCTTTTTGATCTTCTGAAAAATAGAAAATGATATATTGTATATCTTTTATATTTTTCAGTCATACATGTCATGCTTGATATGTTCTTATGAAAATAATGTCAAATCTGATAAAACCAAATATTTCTTTGGATATCACTCTTCAAGCAATGTATATTGAAAATTCAATGAAAAGATACTAGTTGTAGAAATATCAATTCATACTATTCTTATTAAAACTAGATCCTTTATTGAGAATATAGTTTATCATTTTGATTCTATGTAACAATCTGAATTTTGATAGAAACAACTGTTTAAGATAATTTGATTAAAACTTAGCTAGCACGTCTTATTGATAATTATCTTATGCAAATAGAATCTAAGTTAAATTGATTCTGAAAACAAAAAAATTTGATTTAACTTTAATGAATCTTTCTATTGCCTCACATGCTTGTCCTTGAACCATTTTACTTAATGAAGTTATCTCTTTAGTTCAAGTGACTTGTGCTTGCTTATACTTAGGCAATCTCTTGAGTAAAGTGACTCAAATTCAATTATTGTCATGTCTCATGTTGAGTCATCTAGTTAAGAAATATGTTGTATGAATGTTTTTGTATCCTAGAGAACCTAATGAATTGCCTTCAAGAAAAGAAAAAGATTTTGCTAATGATACAGAATTTATGAGCAAGAAATTTCAACTTGAAGGACACATCGATGAAAGATACAATAAACATTCCCTTGCAAACAAAAAAAAGAGAGAGATTTTCTTCAGCCAAGGGTGTAAAGAATCTAAAAGGTATTTGGCTTGAAGAATGCTAAATGCACTGGTAATCTAAACTCTTCTCTTGCGAGTTAGTTAAGCAAAATCAATAGTGTGAAATTATATGGTTGCATGATTAAACCTTTAATTGTTGATCATCTTGATATCATGCTTCATTCTCATGCTAGTAATAATTGTTTCATGGTGTGATTAAACTACCTTTTTCTATATAATGCATAACCATGAAATACACAAGCTTATGCCTCAAACCTCTAATTCAAAATAACTTGTGATAAGCTATGAATCATTGGGCATAATGAAAATGCTGTTTGCATGGTATATATTTATATGCAGCATATTAGATTAATTTTTTATTCTGCTCTTTCATGTAATTACTTGAAATAATAAAAAGAAAGAGAGATAAAGAAAAGAAAATGAACAATTATTCAAGGGAATACTCCAATCTTTAGGAAAAGCAAAACAAGCATAATATATTTGGCACATTTGTGAGACTAATATGAACATTTCTTTTGGAAGAGATAAAATCTGTAATTAATTACATAAAAAGTTTGAAGTGAACATTTTAACCCTTCTATATTGCTCATCATAGGGATGGTGCTAATGGAGAGGCTAGTGGTAGTACCCGGCACTATTTGACCCAACTATTCGGTGTAGGGCATATTAGGGACGGCACAAGAGGGAGGCTAGTGGTAGTACCTCGTGCCCCTTCCAACTCCACCGGATAGGGAGCAAATAGAGTATAGAGCATAGAAAAGTAAAATCAAAAGAAATGAAGATTAGAATATTCACTGAGTGGTTAAAGGAAGAAATTCAAAAATGAGGAAATGAATGACAAGATAAATGAAAGTATATAAAAAGCTTGTGAAAAGCCAAATGAAGTTTCGATCACTTGAAAACACACCTTAAGGATAAAAGCTTAAATTTAATTTAAAAATGCTTCTATCGTTGCGTTTTTGTAACTTTCATTATATACTTCAATGATTGCATCATTTTGGGGAATAACTCAATATGATTTCTAGATGAAATCTACGGTTTAAGAAAAATAGAATTACTTTGGATACCTTGGTTGGTTGCTCCGATACGCATATGAAACATATCATTTTTTATCTTATAAGTGTACTGAAATTGGTCTAAATGATGTGTTTTTCAATGATCTTGATTGCAAATAAATGGTTCTAAACATATGATATTATTTTGATATTAAAAAGATTTATGGTGCTTCATATATACATTGCTGAAAAACTATGACTAAGAAATTAATTTTTTTTCTTTTTCCTCTCCTACATTATTAAAGACTTCTATCAAAATATATATGTATATATATATTATTAAAAGAGTGAATGATCTTAAGTTTAGAAATATTTCAGCTCACTCAAATGATTCTTAAAAGAAAGAAAATGTAAATGCTTTTGAAAGAATTTGAGCTTCAAATGAATTATTTTCTGATTAATATTTCAGTACATTTTCTCAAAGATTAAGAAGAAGCATAACTTGTTCTTAAAAGATTAAAAAGAGTGATTGCTATAAATTTTGAATAATTCTAGATCACTCTACATTCTTGATATCATAAAGTTTCAGTTTTATTCACGTTTATCATTAAAATCTGAAATTCAACAAAAGATAAGAATAATTAAAGAAGAATGCATCTTTTAAGGGGGAGCTTTAGATATTCAGTATCTTATCCTAAAGTTACTTTAATTTGATGCATACCTTGAATTTTATGGATTGATTTTGTTGAACCTCCTTATTGCAAGACTTGCTTTAATTATATAATAAGTTTATACCTTGAGATGAGTTCTATAAAGGTTGTCTTATCTCAAACCTTGAGTCTTATGAAAATAAAATATATTTTCGAGATTGACAATTTTATTGAACAAATTCTAAAACTCTCAAATGGAATGATTAATTAAGGAGGAGAAAGAAAATTTCAGAGGGAGAGATCATATAGAACTTAATCGTATAAATTCGCATCTAAAGATGAGACAAAGAATACTAAATGTAAAGTGGTATTAAACTTTGTGCTTCATTGAATATCTTTTGAAAGTTGGATTTCCATCTGTATTCATCGGTAAATCATTTATTTCTGAAAATTTAATTGAAAAGGATTCCATTTGTCTTAGTATTGGAAATTTACTTTGGAATCTACTAATGAGCTCTTATTGGCTTGCACTTTAGTGTTTCAATCATAAGCCAATTCATTTTAATTGATTTTGATGCTATGATCTTTAAAGGAGTAAAAGAAAGTCTTTAAGAGAGGTTTAAAAGAACTTTCAAAGCCCTGAATTTTATATATCCTACATTGCATAAATTCATGTCTTGGTATCTATGCTCCAATACTTTTATATCATGAAAGAACTTTGAAGTCATTAAGAATTAAGGATTCAACATAATCTTATATTTTTTGAGTATATAAGTTTTGATCTTTATCTGCTCTTATACTATACTCTAAAAATTAATTAGATTGCTCTCATGTTGCTATATACTTAATATATTAAAAAAAAAAGGATATTGGATTTTCATTCGTGCTTTCTTTGAATATTATTCTTGATACTCCTTGAAATAACTTGAAAAAGATTCCATCTACACTTGATTTCAAAACTATCTTTGGAATCTACATTTAGAGATCACTTCTGGCTTACATTCTAAATATCTCATTCCTAAAGCCAAACACATAGAAATAAGATATCATTTTATTAGGGATCATGTGCAAAATGGAAACATATGAGCATATATGCACTGAAAAACAATTAGTCGACATATTCACAAAACCCTTGAGTGAAGATAGATTCTGCACGCTAAGGAGGAAATTAGGCATATGTGATCCGTTTTATTGAAGAGATATAAAAGGAAGCAAGCAGTCTCATGATTCATTCCTCCCATTTCTAAAAACCTATGAAACATGAGTCAAACTTGTAATCTATAGATTCCTTACTCATGTATCATTGTCCCAGAAAGAATTTATAAGGATTGGAAGCAAGAAAATTTTTAGAAGCAAAAAGGAAGAGAAAAGAAAAATTCTGCACTTGGGTTGACCCAACCCAGAATAGGGTCGACCCAACGTTGAGTCGACCCAAGAAATTTCTTGAGTCGACCCAACGTCGGGACCCCACTGTTAAAAGGGGGACCCGAGAGCTCTATTAGGGCACTGTTTGCCCTTGTCCTCTTCTGAAAACCCTATTCCCCACTCTCAAATCTTCTCCAATCATCTCCAAACAGTAGATTACTTCAAAATCTTGGAGAAATAGGACCCAAGAGAGCCGTAGCCAAGCGATCCGGAAGAGTCTCACGATCTTGTTTAGAGCCTAGGATATGTATCTTGCTTTTTCTCATATGTATCTTGCTTTTCCCTTATATCTTTAAATCTTGATTGAGGAACATTGTACTTATCTTTATTTTGGGCATTAATGTATGAAAATGTTTCTATTGTGATCAATGAAGTCTGAAGTTTGTTCTTAATTGCATCTTTTCCCATATATATGTTTTTGATGATAACAAAAAGGGGGAGAAGAGAAGGAAAGAGTATATAAAGGAGAAGAGAAGAAAAGAGTATATAAAGGGGGAGAAGAAAAGAAAGAGTATTTCATTTGAGAAGTTAAGAAAGAGTATTAATTTTGGGAGAAGTAAAGATAGTGTTTAAAGAAAGAGTATTTTATTTGAGAAGTAAAGATATGTATAACAAAAAGGGGGAGAAGTAAAGATAGTGTTTAGAGCATGTAAAGAAAAGAGAAATAAATGGGCAAACAAATTGAAAATCATATAAGAAAGCTTATACATCTAAGGGGGAGCAATTTGTAACAATGAAAATGATCAACTCAAAAATTTATATCAAATTTCAGAATTTGGCACACATAATTTCAGAATTTGGCACGCACCTTTCACACCTCGATACATAATCTGAAACTCATGTTTTATCTCAAATTTTTGGAGTTTCATCTTTAATGAATTATAAATGAAAGGGGGAGCAATTCAAAAAGTCAAATTGGCAACATTTGAATGATATAGGGGGAGATTTCACAAGTAAATATGAAAAGCTGAAATTCAGCAACTTAATCCCTTTTATAAACTGATTTTAAAGACAAGTATCAATAGGCTTATACTCTTTATTTTGTAATCATCAAAAAGGGGGAGATTGAGGATGATAGTGTTATTTTGATGATTAACAAGCAATTATCCAGAGTATGTTATAAGTTAAATCGATACTTCATTTATAAGGTCATTACTCTCAGTATATTTGTATAAATTGATATAGATATATTTCATTGTTCATTTGAATGAATCTAACCTTGAGAATGCAGCAAAGTGTGAATTGAGTCGACCCAAAGGATGATTAGGTCGACCCCGGCACATCAAGAAATCATTTGGCACACTTCTGCAAATATGGCACAGATGAACAGTGAGTTGGGTCGACCCAAGGAAAGCATGAGTCGACCCAAACATCAAGATCCTCAAACAACTCAACAAATGGTTCTCTGGATTTACTGAGAGGGTCGACCCAAGAAGAAGTTGAGTCGACCCAAGTAAACCTTGAGTCGACCCAAAGAAAGGTTGAGTCGACCCAAGTGAAGAAAGGCTGAAATTCAAGATTCTGAATTTTCTGAAAGTTGGGTCGACCTAAGAAAAGTTTGAGCTGACCCAAGGTTGAGTCGACCCAAGAAAAGTTTGAGCTGACCCAAGGTTGAGTCGACCCAAAGAAAGGTTGGGTCGACCCAAGGAAAGGAAGACTGAATTTCAAGTTTCTGTGTTTTCTGAGAGGGTCGACCCAAGGAAAGGTTGAGTCGACCCAAGGCAAAGTTGGATCGACCCAAGGACAGGTTGAGCCGACCCAAACACGGGCTGAACATAACGGCTAGTTGTGCAGAAATGCTTTTTGGACTCCCAACGGCTATAAACGGCTAGTTTCTTCAATCCAACGGTCAGAAAGGACTATTTGGAGGTTGGAGAAGTATTTAAGAGGGAGTATTCATCAGAGGAAGTAAGCTTTTGGGAAAATACATCAAGTGCATTCAAGAGAGAACCCTAGCAAGGCAAGCTTCATCCAAGTGCTTCATTCAAGAGTCAAAAGAAAGGGGTTGAGCAGATTCAAAGAGTCATCAAGAGCTCCATCCTCCCTTGAAGAGTGAAGCATCCTTGACAAAGAAGAGCAAAGCGACTTCAAAGCGATAAATACTTTCTAACTCTTCTTTGTAGTTCATATTGTTTTATATGCTCATTTAGGAGTTTGAATCTTTTCTTTTTATTTGTTAAACACTTTGTAAAGGTTCGTTGGTGAGCCCGCAAAACCAACAAAGGTTTTTGGTGAACCCGGAAAACCAAGTGTATAGGTTCGTTGGTGAGCCCGCAAAACCAACAAAGGTTTTTGGTGAACCCGAAAAACCAAGTGTATAGGTTCGTTGGTGAGCCCGTAAAACCAACAAAGGTTTTTGGATTGTGAGCCCGGAAAACAATCCAACTGTAATCCGCTGGATTATAGTGAATTCCCAAGGGGACGCTTGGAGAGTGGACGTAGGTGCTAAGGAGAGCACCGAACCACTATATATTGTTGTGTTTGTGTTGTGCTTGTGTTTACGTTTATTCTTGCATCATCTTCTATCTTTGCACTAGTTTAAATCATTCAAATAGTTTAAGGAAGCATCCACCGCACTTAATTAAGAAAACGTTTAAAGCACCAAAATTTAGAAGAAACCAATTCACCCCCCCCCCTCTTGGCTTGTCACCTTGGGCAACAAAGGCCAAAAGGTTGCCTAATACTTTTTGGGCTGAAGCGGTGGCATGTGCGGTCTATCTATTGAATCGATCTTCCTCAAAAAGTATACAAGGTGGAACTCCTGAAAGAGTTTGGAGCGGTCGCAAGCCTAGTGTTGATCACTTCAGAATTTTTGGGTGTGTTGCTTATGCATATATTCCGGACTTGACAAGGAAGAAGTTAGATGAGAAATCAGAAAAGTGCATCTTCATCGGCTATGCAGAAAATTCTAAAGCCTACAAGCTCTACAATCCCATCACAAAGAAGCTTATTGTGAATAGGGATGTGAAGTTCAATGAAGAAAAGTTTTGGGTCTTCAATCAAGAAGGAGAGAAAAGCAAATCTGTCCAAGTTGATATGGAAGAAGAAAGCATTGAGCAAGAAAATGAAGAAGTGCACGCTCCACTTCAATCTCCAGTTTCATCTTTATCTACTTCTGCATCTTCATCAAGTTCTAGTGCCCCTCCTAGAAGGACAAGGAGCATACAAGGTATTTATGAAGCTACTAGAAATATCCTTGATGATGAAGATATTATAGATTTTGCATTATTCACAGATGCATATGCAATTAGTTTTGAAGAAGCTAATAAAAATGAAAAGTGGCAGCATGCTATGGACCAAGAGATGGATGCAATTCGAAGAAACAAAACATGGGAGCTTGTTGAACTTCCTAATGGCAAGAAGGCAATTGATGTGAAGTGGGTTTATAAGACCAAGTTGAACTCACAAGGAGAAATTGACAAGCACAAAGCTCGGTTGGTGGTGAAAGGCTCCAAGCAAAAGTATGGCACTGACTTCCAAGAAGTGTTTGCGCCGGTTGCTAGGCTTGAAACCATTCGAATGGTGCTAGCACTTTCAGTTCAACGGAAATGGAAAATTTTTCAGATAGATGTGAAATCAGCATTTTTAAATGGCTACCTTGAAGAAAAAGTATATGTAAACTAACCACTCGGATATGTGAAGAAGGGAGAAGAAAAGAAGGTGTGCAAATTAAGGAGGCACTTTATGATTTGAAACAAGCTCCTAGAGCTTGGTACAGCCGCATTGATGAATATTTTATGAAGAAAGGATTTAAGAAGTGTCCATTTGAGCATACCCTCTACACCAAAGAAGGCAAGCAAGGTGAGATTTTGATTGTTTGTCTTTATGTTGATGATTTAATCTTTACCAGCAATAATTCATGTATGTGTGAAGAGTTCAAAGAAGCTATGAAACATGAGTTCGAGGTGACCGATATGGGTCTTCTACATTTCTTTCTTGGCATTGAGGTTAAGCAAAGTGAAAGAGGAATTTTCATTTCTTAAAAGAAGTATGCAAGAGACTTATTGAAGAGATTTAGAATGGAGGATGTCACTCCATTGAACACACCTATGGAAGTAGGCTTAAAGCTAAGCAAATCTGACGGTGAGAAAAGTGTTGATGCAACACTTTATAGAAAACTTGTTGGTAGTCTTATGTACTTGACAACTACAAGGCCAGACATTGTGTATTTAGTGAGCATGCTTAGTATGTTAATGGAAGCACCAACAAGAAATCATTGGAGAGCTAGAAAAAGAGTTCTAAGGTATGTAAGTGGAACCATTGACGAATGCATTCACTATGCAAGTGTTGAAAATAAAAGGTTGGTTGGCTATTGTGATAGCAATTGGGAAGGAAGTGTTGATGATAGTAAGAGCACTTCCGGATATGTTTTTAACATTGGTTCAGGAGCTATTTCATGGGCTTCAAAGAAACAATCAATGGTGACACTCTCTATAGCTGAAGCAGAGTACATCTCTTTATCTTTTGCATCTTGTCAAGTACTTTGGCTAAAATGGATTTTAGAAGAGCTCAAGCATTCACAACAAGAAGGTATCACATTATTTTGTGACAACAAATCAACTACTTCTCTCACCAAAAATCCAGTTTTTCATGGCAGGAGTAAGCATATAAGAATCAAGTATCATTTCATTCGTGACTTAGTGAAGGATGGTGACGTGAATGTGAAGTATTGCAAGACACAAGAACAAATTGCTGATATCTTTACAAAAGCTTTAAGAGTGGACATATACAAGCATTTGAAGAAGAAATTGGGTATGACGGTTGTCTAGCTTAAGGGGGGCTGTTAGAAATTGTAAGCTAGATATATGTTTTGTCTCTTTGACTTATGGCTTTTTTCTTTTTGGTTTCCGAGGTTAGTTAATATTGTCTCTTTGGTTTTTGTGGTTCATGAATTTTTTGATTCATGAACTTCGTTGGTTGGGAAGAATTTATGTTTTGTCTCTTTGGTTTCTGTGGTTCATGAATTTTCTGTTTCATGAACTTCGTTTCTTAGGAAGAATTTATTATTACTTTGAATATGTTCTAGGAACTTGGTTCTTGTCTCTTAGAAAGTTGTCATTAATAAGTGTAAATTCGTATGGAAATTTACCTATAAATTTTTCAGCTTTGTAACTTCAGAAAACACACTTGAATCAATGAAATTTGAGTTCATTTTCAAGTAGTAACATCCTAGCCTCATTTCTCCATTGTTCTTCATCAAGAATACACTTTTCTTGATCAGTTTTTGTGCTATTTTTTTCTTCTACACGCTGATGCGTTGTCCCAGAAAAGTTTGCACCCCCCACGCACAGGTCCGCTGGCATAGATCTTCTAGAGATAGGACGACCCAGTACAGAACCACGTCTTCCCCATTAGTGCGCCTCCAGGGAAGAAAGAAGAGCAGGCTCACGCTTGCAGGTAGCTCAAAAGAAACTAAGAAAAAATAATTGAAATTATGAGGAGAAAAAAAATTTTCTTTATTTCTTTTTGTTGGGAATTGTATCCTAAATGTCAATCGTCAGCATATTGATGATTGAATTTTGTAAATAAATTGACAAATTAATAAAGTATTATTTGGCATTATTTATCATTTCATCTTCAAATGAACTCTTATATGATGAAGTCCTTAGGACTTATGTTATGATAAAGGAGGATTTATCTTTGAGTCCTTAAACTTGTTCACGACCAAATGATATGTTGTTACTAGGACGACAACATTATCGAGATTAGGTCATTGTGTGACATATACGTTGGTTATCCTCTTAACCAAGGAGTGTGGAGACACTGGTATGCCATACAGGTGAAGTGTAGGAGTACATTTCACTGAACGTGACCAATTCCGAAATGCTCTACTGTCAAGAGATGTTCCGAGTGGATATGGGTATAAGTTTGGCCCTCTGACCTGAGATCGCAACCTGTGACTAGCAAGCAACTCACTGTACTTTGGTACCAGACTACCTGAATTTTTAATTCAGTGACGGAAGGTCACTGGGTGCAGTCAAGTACTTGCGTAGTCAGTTGTGAGTCGAGATGGAATTGACCCCTCCTGCAAACAGGAGATAATGTCTTGTGATTAATTTAGCAAAACCTTGGCCAGGGTAATCCCAGTGAGGAGTCACGGGATATCTAAAATTAATCACATAATGGATGTACTAATTATAGGGTTGACAGTAAGCTCTAAGTCATCCTGGCATTAGGAGTCAAAGGGATTGAATTATACAGTAACCATAGTCCAGGGTTCCAGAATATTTGCTTCGCATATATTCGGCCTATCCGGACGTCGGGTACCATTGCTAGATGGTCACATCGATTAGTATAGGAAGACGTTCCTATACTACCGGCTTAGGTTCGAACCTATGAGGTCACACGCATAGAAGTTTCTAGGTTGATCAAATGGCTGATTGATGATTAAGAATCATTCAGAGGTAATTTGGTCAATTCGATTGACAAATTATCCAAAACAAAAATTGTATTAAAATAATTATTGAATTATTGGAGGATTAATTAGCAATTAGATTGCTAATGAACTCAATTTGATTGAGTAATTGGGCTTAGGTTGAGCCAAATTGAATAGGATTCAATTTGGGCTGCATCAGGGTTTGACCTAATTGGATTGGGTTCAACCCAAGTAGATTGAGCTTGACCCAATTGATGGGACTTGATCCAATTAAATTGGGCTTGATCCAAATTAATTAGAAGACCTTATTTGATGAGGATTATGAGTCCAAATAATCAGAATTGGATAAGGAGAAGAATCCCTAAATTTTAGGAACCCATCCTTATCTTCTTGGAGAAGAATGACACCTTAATTTATTCCCAATATTTTCTATGCCTATCCTCTTTATTTTTGGCCAAAAATTGGTGTGAGAAGAGAGGAGGCGTGGGGCTATGATTTCTATAAAATTGGCGCCTTAAATCTTTCTAGAAAGATTTAGATAAATTTCCTAATTTGTAGAGATTGCATGGTGCATGAAATAGGGTGGTCTGCGGCTGAATTTTGGACGCATGAATTCCTATCTTTTAGGGATCCAAAATGCACGAAATTTGGATATGTTTATCTTCTCTTAGCTGCCAAACCACCAGAATTTTTTGGGAATTTTATCAGCCAAATTAGTTGGCTAAATTAGGTGTGATACGTGGGGGGATCTTTTGGCTATAAAAGACCCCCATGCCTTGGGTTCAAGATATACCATATTTAGAGGTTTCAAAAAATTCTGAAAAAATTTCCTGAGGGCCTCCATCCCTTCTTCGCCTTCTTCCTCACATCCATCCTCCATCTCCTTGAAGAATAATCAATGGTTGAGTGTTTAGAAGGAGAAAGCTTCAGCCATTGCTGCGTTCCTGCGCGAGCTAGCACTCCCACGAAAGACGATCTACCTAGGGCTTCGCGTGTACTTCTCATAGAGGCCATTCATGTGCGTGGCTGTGAAGTCAAGGATCAGATCCATAAGTTTCTTTCATCATAAAAGGTATTAATCCTACATCAATATTTTATTTTGGAGTCAGGGTCTAGGTCTGATTCTCCGAGGTTTTATCCTCCTTTGGGGCTCCTCACGGAGTTATCTCCAGAATTCATTCAATGGATATTCGGAGATTAATCGGAATAGAGTTCGTAAGTTTCAGATCTGATAGTTAATCATGCATGAAAGTTTTAGCATAATTGTTTAAACGATTTCGGCATAATCCTATGTGTTCTTAAGGTGCTGATTTCTAGATTTGATCTTGTAAGCATGAATGAATTAAATTGTTTGATTCGATTTTTCCGCTGCATTTTAAAACTTAAAAAGAACTACGTATGGCTTGATCCCCCTTATGAAGGGGTACGTAGGCAACCCGATCAGGTTCAGCCATGGTTTTAAAAAAAAAAAAATCAGCATGCTTAACACCGAAGAACCTAGGATTCACTTTCAGTGGTATCAGAGCCAGGTTCATGTTTAAACTTTTATGTTTTAATTCTTGTAATTAAATCTGAAATCATTAACATATTTAGATTAGATCTAAAGTATTTTTTATGATTGATTTAATTGCTGATTATGCATGATTAAGTAGATCTGAAATTTTGGATGCATATGATGCATGTTTGTGTTAGGATTAGTAACATGAATAAATCTGAAATTATAATATTATTTAGATTAGATCTAAATAAAGTTTATGATTTATATGATCTCTGATTTTAATGAACAAATCAGATCTGAAAATAAAAGTGAAAAATTAAATACATAAGATGTATGTTGTTTGAATTAATTCATGTTGTTATGTATATGTGATGCATGAACATAAAACATAATGACTTAAACATGAATTAAATCTGATTACATGTGATTAATTACAAAAACTCAGATCTGAAAATATGTTTTAAGAACTGAAAGATTGTAATTAATATGTAATTAAAAAGAAATATGCAATGATCAAAACTTTCATAAGTCTAAACTTAATTGAGAATTAAGTGTTATGAAATAGAATTGTAACTCAATTAATTGACATTGCATAATTCTTTGGGCATATGGGTTAGCTTGAATCAAGTTCCTAGGATTGGGTTAGACCTAAGGTTAGAATCATACATGGACAAATAGAATTAATTGATCAAATCTAATTAAGTAGTAACTAGATTAGGTCAAGAAAATTCTAGGTCAATTTACAATAGTTGTAAATGGATCAAGTCCATGTCTTTGATTAGACCAAGATGGAACTTGATTTAGGCTCAGAGGTGTAGCCCGAGTCATTTGAGTAATCAAATCGAAATTGATTAACCAGTCGGTGTCTAAGGTAAGTTTGGCAGTTTTGACCGGTGGTTTTTAATTGGGAGCTACTCGCACTGATTCGTCTTTGTCGAGTTAATGGCATATCCCTTCCACCGATCTCACTTACCTGGCCGACATGGTCAATCACATTTTGATTGGATCACTTAATGATTCGAGTTAGCCCATGCCTATAAGGAAAATCAGTTTGACTGATTTAGGTGCCTCCTTAACCGGTTTGAGTCTAATCTGATTTGGTGAAGTCAGTGGGAGAAATTAGACTAACCGGATCTTCTCATCTATCCTAATTATGAAATTCTCTAAAATTATTAGGTCCTTAAAATGAAATGGTTATGGGGATAACTAGGTCATAGCCTCCCATTAAGTTGGGTGATAATGGGTCCAATGTTTTGATAATTATTGGAGGCGCGACACGCCTGGTACTTATCAAGCATTGAAATTGTCATTCAATATATGATGAGTTAAGTGTACCTTCAATAGGCGGTCAGGTGAGCCGAGCCACACTCGGACTTGGTCGTCTATTAGTTGATTAGACTTAACCCTATCATTTAATGGTTGGACCTGACTAGGGTATTCGGTGGAGGCGCCACACGCCTGCCGAAGAACCTAGGGTAAAATTATCACTAGAAGTTGCTTGGTGAAGCAACTGGTTTAGAACCTACCAATAGGTGCATATGGGTTAGCCGAGCCACACTCGGGCCTATATGCGATCTATTGGGTTCTAGTGCCCACTAAAGAATTAGGAGTAATTTTTCAAATTGGAGGTAGAGGCTACCAATTTGTATAAAATAGTGGAAGTACCTTTAGACTAAAGTCCAAGTCTAATGTGTTTAGTCAATTCATATACTAATAGCCAAATTTTCTTTTATACAGAAATGGCCACTAATTTGTCACTTCGTTCATTATTGGATAATGACAAGTTGACAGGTCCCAACTTCAATAATTGGTATAGGAAACTGAAAATTGTGCTAGAGCATGAATGGATCCTTTATGTGATAACAGATCCGGCACCCGAGCAGCCCGCTACTAATGCACGGGGTACAGTCAGAGACACTTATCAGAAGTGGCGCAGTGATCATATCACTGTCCGTTGCATTATGCTCGCTGCAATGAATGATGAGTTTAGTAGGCATTTTGAGAATAAGCAGCCGGAAGACATCATTCAAGTGTTGAATAAATCTTTCGGTATTCTTGATGATGTTGAAAGGCACAAGACTAGTTGTGCTATTTTCAGCGCACGTATGAAGGATGGGGCTTCGGTGACCGATCATGTATTATACATGATTGAGTTAATCGAGCGCCTAGGCACTTTCGGATCTCCTCTACATGATCAATTGGGGAAGGATGCTATACTGAATTCTCTTCCTGGTTCGTACTGCCCATTTCTCACTAACTTTCGGATGACGAAACTGGTAGTAAATTATCACCAATTGTTGGGTTTACTACAAACTTTTGAGAAGGATCACCAACTCCTAAAAGGGTCGGTGAATTTAGTGGGAGGTTCGTCCAAAGGTCGTGGTACCTTTAAGAAAGGAAAGAAGAAAAATAAGAATCAAAAGAAAAAGGTGCAACGTGCTAAGCCAAGTCAGACAAAAAAAGATTAAGGCTGACCACAATTTGGCAGAATGCTTCTATTGTAAGAAGCAGGGGCATTGGAAGAGGAATTGTCCTCAGTACCTTACCTCACTTGACCTGAACAGACTAAGCAAGAGAAAAGGGCAATCAGTTGCTGATCAAGGTATTTATATGATAACACCTTATAATTTCTCTATATGTGATAATTCGACCTGGGTATTAGATACTGGAAATCCGTTTAATATATACAATTCGTTGCAAGGACTTCAGGTCAATGAGAGATTTGAAAACAGCGAGAGATTCCTAAATGTTGGAGATGGAAGATCTGTTCCAGTTCTAGCTTTAGGAAATCTCAAACTTGTTTTCAATTCTCATGTAGTTGTCTTGAGTGATTGTCACTATTGTCCTATGTTCTTATTGAATATAATTTCCGTAGACCTTTTGGCCATGAACGGTTATGAAATTTCAATAAAGAAATGTTCTTGTGATATCATTATGAATGGTGTTACTGTAATGAATGGACAATTGAGCAATGGCATCTACTTGTTATCAGAACCTGTTAATGTAATGTACACGTCAAGTAAGCGTCCTAGAATAGATAATGTCACGGATGTCTACCTTTGGCATCATAGGCTAGGTCATATTAACAAGAACAGGATGAACAGGTTAAGTAAAGAGGGAATCCTCAATGTTAATGATTGTGAATCATTGACAACCTGTGAGTCATGTCTTCTTGGTAAGATGACCAAATCACCTTTTACCGAAAAAGGTGAACGAGCCAGTGATTTATTGATCCTTGTACATTCTGATGTATGTGGACCAATGAGCACAGATGCTAGAGGTGGGTATTCATATTTCATTACGTTTACAGACGACCTTTCTAGGTATGGTTATGTCTATTTAATGAGACATAAATCTGAAGTATTTAAAATATTCAAATTATATCGTAATGAAGTAGAAAAACAAACTGGAAAGAGTATTAAAACTTTTCGATTAGATCGAGGAGGTGAATACCTCACTAGTGAGTTTTTGACATATCTAGGAGAAAATGGAATTCTCTCTCAATGGACTCCTTCTGGTACACCACAGTATAACGGTGTATCAGAAAAGACAAATCGAACTCTGTTAGACATGGTTCGATCCATGATGGGGTTTGCTAATCTGTCCATATTCTTTTGGGAATATGCTCTTGAGTCAGCCTGCTACATTCTAAATAAAGTTCCAAGTAAGTCTGTAAATAAAACACCACATGAGATGTGGACTGGACGTAAGCCGATGCTCTCTCACCTTAGGGTTTGGGGGTGTCCAGCGTACGTCAAACGTTTGAAGACAGACAAACTTGAATCCAAGTCTGACAAATGTTTTTTTGTTGGTTATCCTAAAGAAACTAAAGGATATTACTTCTACTTTGCTGAAGAACAAAAAATGTTCGTAAGCAATAGAGCTGTTTTCTTAGAGAAAGAATTCCTTAGTGAAGGAACTAAAAGCTCTAATGTTGAGCTTAGGAAAGTTCAACATGTAGAAGACCCGACACCATCCACTAAACCAATTGAGTCAGATTTGATTAGATCAGATCTAGAACCCATATTAGATGCACCATTAAGGCGATCGGGTAGAGTACCACGTCAGCCGGACAGATACTACGGTTTCTTGGTCCGGGACAGGGATCCTATCGAACTTGATTAAAACGATGAGGATCCGATCACATATATGGATGCAATGCAGAGGTATGACTCTGATAAATGGCTTGGAGCCATGTGTTGCCCAGAGATAGTCACCCAAGAGGGGGGTGAATTGGGTGTTTTAAAACTTTTTGACTATTTAAAAAATAAAACACGCAGATGTATGAACTAAAGTAAAGATGGAGGGATGAGAATAGTCAATCGCAAACACGAGGTTTTATAGTGGTTCGGAGCTTCCACTGCTCCTACATCCACTCCCCAAAGCACCTTTGGGAATTTCCACTATAATCCAAGATTACAGTCCGGTAGTTTTGCGAGTGCACTACCCAACTCGTTGTTTTACACCGGGCTAACAACGAACCCTATAACCCCCAATTTAACCTAGGCTTGGGATGCCTTTCCCTTGTTCCAAGTCCCTTGACTGGAACAAGCACAATATTGAAAAAGTTTTACAAGGATTTAAAAGCTCTAAATAAGCAAATATAACAATGATAAGCAATAGAACCCGGAAGAACCCTTTTAGCCGTTGGAAGCATGGGAGATGATGGTTCTTCCGATGTGGATCGCGTTGGCTTGAGTGTGAGCTTTGAATCCCGAGCGGAAGAGAGTAGTCGAGCTTGAAATCAGTTGGGAAGCTTGAAGGCACTTGATTTCTTCACTTGAATGCACTAACTCCCTTGAACCTCTCTCTCTTGCTTCTCTCTTGAATGATCTTGTGTTGGGTTGGTGAGAAGTTGTTGAGAAGCACTTAAGAGGTCCCTTTTATAGCCCAAAAAGCAAATATAGCCGTTAGAGATAAAGTTAAAGAGATTTGAAATTCAAAACATCCTGCAAAAAGGTGTCAGTCGCGTCCCAGGCGCTCCGGAGACGTCTCCGCTTCAACGCGAGACGTCTCGGCTGTAAGATTTTACTTTTGACGTTGTTTGGGGTCGACTCGGCGCTTTATGGGGACGTCTCGGCTTGTTTGCGCTTTTTGCATGGGGACGACTCCGCTGCTTCGGGGTCGACTCCGCTGTTATATCTCCGAAAAGCATGTCTTCTGGAATTCTCTGAGAGAGTCGACTCCGCTCTTTCAGGGGACGTCTCCACTGCCTTAACACCGAAAAAGACATCCTCTGGAAAACCCTGAGAGAGCCGACTCCGCTACCTCGGGGACGACTCGGGAGGTTTACTTTTTACTTGCGGGGACGACTCCGCTTACTATGGAGACGACTCGCGCATATCACTTGAAATCGGCCTTTCTGCCGCCTTTGAGAGAGTCGACTCCGCTACTGAGAGAGTCGACTCCGCTATCGCGGGGACGACTCGGCAGGTGCCGGGGACGTCTCCAGTCGTGCCAGTTCTTCCTGTTTGTGCCAGAGACCTCTCTGAGACAATCCGGAGACGTCTCGGCTGTCCCTGATCTGTTTTCTTCAGCTCAAAAATTCTTCAATAAATTCATAAAATTATGGAAACTTGCCTAGACATTTCTTAACAATATTCTTAATTAAACACATGAAATCCTCAAGTAAATTGTTAAGATAAATGGAATTATACTCTAGTGTTTTGTATTCATCAAAATCCATTAGGGGGTCAACAATCTCCCCCTTTTTGATGATGACAAAATACTGAGTATATGCAAAATTCGAAATTTAAACATATACACAGTATTTGATCAGATGTACAAGTATAATGTTTTGATTAGAGCTAGATACAGTGTGCATAATTCAAAATAGTCAACTTTCATTTCTGTGGAGTGATTGATTATAACCCTATTTGATTTTGATGAGCTCAAAGCATCTGAGTATATCTCTTGTTTACTAATGAATTCAATTGAGTGTTTCAGTGAAAATCTTGTCTAAAGTGTTTCTAGACTTGGTTCATAATATTTTGGATAAGTTAAGAAGTCAGTTTGAACCAAAGTCTGAGACTCGAGTCGACTCCAGAGTATTACGAGTCGACTCCAAGCGTATCAGAATCACTGGCACGGGCTCGAGTCGACTCCGGATCATTACGAGTCGACTCCGACTGAGAACAGACAGACAAGCAGAAAGCATCAACTCAAAATCTGTCAGCGAGTCGACTCCTGAAGTGCGCGAGTCGACTCCGATGTTTACCGAGTCGACTCCGGAGTAGTATGAGTCGACTCCAAGGAGTTACAGACAGAAAAGTCAGAGAGCGAATTTCGACCCTGAGATTCGAGTCGACTCCTGTGGAACGCGAGTCGACTCCGATGGTTGGCAGGTCGACTCCAAAGAAAGCGAGAGTCGACTCTCTGTGGTACACAAGGCAAAAGTCAGAGAGGAGTTTTCGGACTCTGAGATTCGAGTCGACTCCCGCAATACGCGAGTCGACTCCGAGACAGCGCGACCCCAAAAAGACAGAAGACCGATTTACTGTCTCTGAGAGCCGAGTCGACTCCCAGACAGCTCGAGTCGACTCCAAGGCAGCGCTACACCAAAAAGGCAGAAGCCTATGTTTCGGAAACTGAGAGCCGAGTCGACTCCGGGGAAGTTCGAGTCGACTCCAAGACTGGACGAGCCAAAAGACAGAAGATCGAGAGTTCGGGCTCTGAGCGCCGAGTCGACTCCCAGGATTGTCGAGTCGACTCGAGTGGGCCAAGTTGAAAATTAGCTCCATGGATTTCATGAGATGAGCCGACTCCGAAAATGCCAAGTCAGCTCCAGAAGTTGGCGAGTCGACTCCGGGTCAAGACGAGTCGACTCCCAGTCGAAGAAGCCACTTTAATTCAAATCCGGAACAGTTGCCGAGTCGACTCCAGAAAAGCATGAGTCGACTCCCGCTACAGCCGAGTCGACTCCTGATCGCGTGAGTCGACTCTGACCCCCAACGGACATATTGTCAGGTTGTGCAGAGTGTGCAGAACGGGCAGAAAAAGGTGTCTAACGGCTAGTTTCCGTGGGGGATGGCTTAAATAGCCACAGAGGACTGTAGCAAGAAAGTAACGCACCATTCCATTCAAAGTAATCAAGCATTCATTCTCTGCAAGTGGTTTTTCAACGAAAAGAGGGAAGAGCGCCATAACTCCATCCAACTACCTCTTCCCAAACATTGAAAGAGATCTCCTCCTGCATTCAAGTCGACCAGACATTCAAGAGGAGACCTGAAGTTCAAGAAGCCCTACTCTACTCCAACTCAAACGTGTTTGAGGGCTCTTAACTTCTCTCTAGTTTATATTGTTATTTATCTGCTTTTGAGAAGCTCTGTTTTTCTGTTTGTTGTCATTATTTCCATCTTGTCTTTGCTTGGTTCAATCGGGGGATTGAATCAAGGGTGTAGAGGTTGGTTGGTGAGCCGAGTGTAAAACCAACGTGTAAGGGTTCGATTGTGATCCCGGGAAAACAATCGGGGTGGTTCTAGTCGGTGAGCCAGGGAAAACCGACCGAGTTCGTTGTGAGCTCGTAAAACAACAAGTTTGGTTGTGAGCTTGTAAAACAACCGGCTGTAATCCGAGGGGTTATACTGAATTCCCAAGTGAGACTTGGGGAGTCGACGTAGGAGCAAGGGTTAGCTCCGAACCACTATAAAAGCCTTGTGTTTGTGATTGTGTGTCTCTTTCTTTTACTCTTATTTCATTCTGTGGAGTGATTGATTAAAACCCTATTTGATTTTGATGAGATCAAAGCAATTGAGTATATTTCTTGTTTACTAATGAATTCAATTAAGTGTTTCAGTGAAAATCTTGTCTAAGTGTCTCAAGACTTGGTTCATAATTTTTGGATAAGTTAAGAAGTCAGCTTGAACCAAAGTCTGAGACTCGAGTCGACTCCAGAGTATCACGAGTCGACTCCAAGCGTATCAAGTTCACTGGCACGGGCTCGAGTCGACTCCAGATCTGTACGAGTCGACTCCGACTGAGAACAGACAGAAGAACAGAAAGCTTCAACTCAGAACCTGTCAACGAGTCGACTCCCAAAGTGCGCGAGTCGACTCCGATGTTCACCGAGTCGACTCCAGGATAGTAAGAGTCAACTCCAAGAGGAACACAAAGAAAAAGTCAGAGAGCAATTTTCGGGTCTGAGATTCGAGTCGACTCCAGTGAAACGCGAGTCGACTCCGATGGATAGCAAGTCGACTCCAAAGAAGGTGAGAGTCGACTCTCAGAGGAACACAAGAAAAAGTCAGAGAGCAATTTTCAGACTCTGAGATTCGAGTCGACTCCCGCAATATGCGAGTCGACTCCAAGACTCCGCGACCATCAACAGACAGAAGACCAAGTTACTGCCTCTGAGATTCGAGTCGACTCCCAAACAGCTCGAGTCGACTCCAAGATAGCTTCACATCAAAAAGGCAGAAGACCAAGTTTCGGAAACTGAGAGCCGAGTCGACTCCGAGGAAGTTCGAGTCGACTCCAAGACTGGACGAGCCAAAAGACAGAGAATCGGGAGTTCGGGCTCTGAGATTCGAGTCGACTCCCAGGATAGTCGAGTCGACTCGAGTGGATCAAATTCAAAATTGGATCCACGGACTTCAGTGGATGAGCCGACTCCGAAATTGCCAAGTCAGCTCCAGAAGTTGGCGAGTCGACTCCAGGTCAAGACGAGTCGACTCCCAGTCGTGAAGGCAACTTTAATTCAAATTTGGAACAGTTGCCGAGTCGACTCCGGAAAAGCTTGAGTCGACTCCCGCTACAGCCGAGTCGACTCCTGATCGCGCGAGTCGACTCTAACCCACCAACGGACATATTGTCAGGCTGCGCAGAGTGTACAGAACGGGCAGAAAAAGCTCTCTAACGGCTAGTTTCCGTGGGGGTTGGTTTAAATAGCCACAGAAGACTGTAGCAAGGCAGAGAAGAACCATTCCACTCCAACTAATCAAGCATTCAAGCTCTGCAACGTGTTCTTCAACGAAAAAGAGGAAGATCTGCATTTACTGCATCCACCTACATCTTCCCAGCAATTAAAGCCTTCTCCTGCATTCAAGTCGACTACACATTCAAGAGGAGACCCGAAGTTCAAGAAGCCCTTCCTCTTCTCCAACTTAAAAGCGTTTGAGGGCTCTTAACTTCGTTATTGTTCATATTGCCATTTATCTGCTTTTGAGAAGCTGTATTTTTCTGTTTGTCTCTTTTATCTACACCTTTATCTTTGCTTGGTTCAATCGGGGCATTGAATCAAGAGTATTGAGGTTGGTTGGTGAGCCGAGTGTAAAACCAACATGTGTAAGGGTTCGATTGTGATCCCGAGAAAACAATCGGAAAAGGTAAACTATTTTCATATCTTTGGATGTAGGTGTTTTGTTCATAATAATGGAAAAGATAATCTAGGAAAATTTGATTCTAAATCTGATGAGGGCATATTCTTAGGGTACTCTACAACTAGTAAAGCATATAGAGTCTTTAATAAAAGAACCCTAGTCATAGAAGAATCCATACATGTTGTCTTCGATGATTCTAGTGATATCTCTTCTAGCAAGAGAGTTAATTTTGATGATGATACGGAAATTCTTGAAGAAAAGATTGACGAGATGACATTACAAGATAACAGTCAAAAATTAATTGAAGATGCATCATCAAGCCAAGAGACTATAGTAGATCATGGGCTAACTAAAGCTTGGAGGTATGCTCACGGGCATCCTAAGAAATTAATTCTAGATGATCCGTCTCAACCTATTAGGACTAGAGCATCCCTTAGGAACTTAAACAATCATCTAGCTTTCGTTTCGCATTTTGAGCCTAAACGCATAGAAGAAGCTGAAATCGATGTAAATTGGATAAATGCAATGCAAGAAGAATTAAACCAATTTACTAGAAACAAAGTATGGAATCTAGTTGAAAGACCTTCTGAATATCCAATTATAGGTACCAAATGGATTTATAAAAATAAACTTGATGAAAATGGAATTGTCATAAGGAATAAGGCTAGACTAGTAGCAAAGGGCTATAATCAAGAAGAAGGTATAGATTTTGATGAAACCTTTGCTCCTGTAGCTAGATTTGAGGCTATTAGATTATTATTAGCATATGCATGCTCTAAGGACTTCAAACTATTTCAAATGGATGTAAAAAGTGCATTTTTAAATGGGTATATTAATGAGGAGGTATATGTAGAACAACCTCCTGGTTTTGAAAATCATCAATACCCTAATCATGTATATAAATTGAACAAAGCACTTTATGGTTTGAAACAAGCACCTAGAGCATGGTATGAGAGGCTTAGCAAATTCCTATTAGAACATGAGTTCTCTAGGGGTAATGTAGATACAACACTATTTCTAAAAAAGCAAAACAAAGATATGTTATTAGTGCAGATTTACGTTGATGATATTATTTTCGGTGCTACTAACAATCGCCTTTGCGAAGAATTTGCTGATTTGATGCAGAGTGAATTTGAGATGAGCATGATGGAAGAGCTGAACTACTTCCTCGGGCTTCAAATCAAACAGTCTGAAGGAGGCATCTTCATCAATCAAGCCAAATATATCAAGGAGATGCTTAAAAAGTTTGATATGGAGGGGAACAAGTCAATCAGCACCCCCATGAGCTCATCATGCAAATTAGACCAAGATGAATCAGGTAAATCTGTAGATCAGAAACTATATAGAGGTATGATAGGATCTTTATTGTATCTTACTGCAAGTAGACCTGATATCATGTTTAGTGTTTGCATGTGTGCTAGATATCAGTCTAATCCTAAGGAATCACATCTAATTGCAGTTAAGAGAATCTTTAAATACCTAATAGGAACTAAGAATATAGGTTTATGGTATTCTAAAGAATCTAGCCTAAAATTAATAGGATACACAGATTCAGACTTTGCTGGATGTAAACTTGATAGAAAAAGTACCAGCGGGTCTTGTCAATTTCTAGGAGAAAACTTAATCTCATGGTCTAGCAAGAAACAAAACTCGGTTGCATTATCTACTGCTGAAGCTGAATATGTTGCAGCCGGGAGTTGTTGTGCTCAAATCTTATGGATCAAACAACAATTAGAAGATTATGGCATTAAACAAGATAAAATACCCATTAATTATGATAATACAAGTGCCATTAATCTAACTAAGAATCCAATTCAGCATTCAAGAACTAAACATATTGAGATAAGACATCACTTCATAAGAGATCATGTACTGAATGGTGATGTGACACTATAATTTGTTTGTACTGATGATCAATTAGCTGACATTTTTACAAAACCCCTAAGTGAAGAGAGATTTAGTGTGCTTAGGAGGGGATTAGGAGTGATTGATCCATGCTAGTGGTGTTTTCCACTAGTTCATTGATTTTGATGATTAGATTGTGGTTCATTTAGAGTTTCTTTACAATGATCATCAAATCAGATCATAACTAGTGATTTTCCCTCATTCGGCACGAACATAGCATGATTTTTAGGTGCGTGCCAGAGTTCGAGACGACTCGAGTAAGTTTCAGAGTCGGCTCGTAAGGGGGAGTCGACTCGCACATTTACGGAAGTCGACTCGAAAAACAATGGCAGCAGAGGGGGAGTCGACTCGCATACAGTAAGGAGTCGACTCGAGGTCAACAGGCGCCTAAGAAGAGTCGACTCGCGCATATTTTGGAGTCGACTCGAGGTCGAGTCAACTCGCGACTCAGAGGAGTCGACTCACAGTCGGGATCCGACTTTTTAACCCTAACTCCATCGTTTAGAAAACACTTATTTTCACCGCCGCCACTGTTCAAAACCCTAGAGCCGACTCCTACAACGTCTCCGGCCGCCCCTAGGTCCTTTTTCCGTTGATCCTTCATCGTCCATTAGGATTTCATACCATTATAGGTCAACCATGCCTCGCAAAGCCACTGTCCCAAGCCGGAAGAGGCCCCATTCCGCGACCGGTGCCGAGCGGCGTTCCAAGGCTCGGAACGACCCCGTGAGGCCACAACCTCCGGCTCGTTCCCCGCCGAGGGCCGTTCCCTCGAGGCCGTGTGCCGGGAAGGCGGTCTCCACCGGGAGATACGTCGATTTCGACTATCTCTCCCGGGAGGACTTCACTATAGGAGATAGACTTAGGGCCCAGGGTTTAGAGTACTTTTGTTCCCTAGACCTCCCCACATACCCTGGCCTAATTAGAGAGTTCTATGGTACTGTCCATAGGGGGAATGGAGGAATAGAGGGAACCGTAGCCGGTGTCCCATTGTTTATTTTCGAGGATTTCATAGCCCAAATCCTCCACCTTCCACAGTTAGGGGTGGCTCCCACACACCCCGAAGATAGGACTGAGGCCCTTACGGCCATTCTAGGGCATCCACCCCAGTCCCCTTTAGATGAGGTGTCCGCCAGCTCACTTTCAGTTGAGATGCGGCTCCTCTTGAGCATCATTTCTCGGTCTTTGTTCCCAAAGACCGGACGGTTTGATTTTGTGTCTGAGAGGGACCTAGCCCTCATGTACTACATTCTTCAGGATACCCCCATAAACTTTCCCAAGATGATATATAGATACCTATGTGAGCCACTAGATAGACCTAGGCTCACCCTCCCCTATGGCATGATGTTCACCCTTATCTTTAGGGAGGCCGAGATCCCTATTCCTGAGGGGGAACCCTCTCGCGCATTGCGATGGACAGATCGCATGCGTCCGGGGACCCTACACAGGATGGGGTTTCGGAAGGTAGAGGGGACCTGGGTTAGGAAGTCTTCCACCTCCATACATACCACCAGATATTCCCCTAGTCCTGAGCCAGACTCAGATTATCCTGACTTTTCCTCCACTTCTGCTCCTACCACCTCAGCCGGACCCTCCTCCTCAGCTCCTCAACCCATGGAGGTCCGGATCGCTCCTGAGCAGCTCCGGGAGTTGCGCCAGGAGATAGTTAGAGACCTGCGGGATGATCTACTTCGGGAGCTCCGGGGTTCAGTGCCTGCTCCCTCTCCTGCACCATCTTCAGCGTTGGTCCCTTCCTTGACAGCTGTAACTGAGATGACGGCCCATGTGCGGGAAGAGATCGACAATGTACGGTTCCTGGTCCAAGCCCAGTTCCATAGCATGAGCGAAGTCTCGAGCACCACTCGGAAGATGCGCGATAACGTCCGACAGGATATGGGTACCACTACCCAGGGGGCCGAGCGCTTGGCGAATGTGCTCATCGACAAGCTGGACACACTTCAGAAGTCGGTGACCGAGCTCGATACGACACATAGCAGGGCCACCTCGGCCATTATCCGACAGCTCGAGCACGTCACCAATGCAGTCACACTACTTGCAGAGCGCATGCCCCGGGGACCCGCATCCTCCTCGAGGAAGCCTTAGATCATTTTGTGTTATTTTGACATGTACTTTTTTTTGCTTTACTTATTGTATTCTAAAATGTATTTACATACACATCAATACAATGAGTAGACATATTCTCTTCAATTGTGTGCAATTTGATCTCTAAGTGATTGTTTGTTCTGCTTACCTCCTTTTTGATATGATGACAAAAAGGGGGAGAAATATTTTGTAGATATGTAAATGGAATCAACATAAAAGAACTCAAAATGAGAATCAAAAATTAAAACATAATTTGTTCTTAGTGGATTTGGTACCTCGAGGCTCATTATCTCTCTGTTGGGGCTCCTAATGGAGTAATCTCCAGAATCTATTCAAAGAATATTCGGAGATTAGTTGAATCCAACTCAAGAACAAATTGTCAGATTTTTCCTCTAAAAACCAAAAATTTCAGTTCAAAAACTTCAATGCATTAAAAGAAAATTCAGAGAATCAAAACAAAGTTGAATGCATATGTTGAGGGGGAGAATCTGAATTTTTAAGAAAGCTAAATCATTAAATATATATAAGCCAAACAATTGATTGCATGATATGAAGGCTTATATAATTCCAAATGAAAGGGGGAGCTTTAACTCCAAAATTTATTGTTTCACACCTTTCAAGATTGGATAAATCAAATAACCAGACACTTGAATTCATTTATGGATTTTATTTTCTTGTTTATTGAGCAATTCACTTTACATATACTCAATGTTTTGTCATCATCAAAAAGGGGGAGATTGTGGAGTGATTGATCATAACCCTATTTGATTTTGATGAGCTCAAAGCATCTGAGTATATCTCTTGTTTACTAATGAATTCAATTGAGTGTTTCAGTGAAAATCTTGTCTAAAGTGTTTCTAGACTTGGTTCATAATATTTTGGATAAGTTAAGAAGTCAGTTTGAACCAAAGTCTGAGACTCGAGTCGACTCCAGAGTATTACGAGTCGACTCCAAGCGTATCAGAATCACTGGCACGGGCTCGAGTCGACTCCGGATCATTACGAGTCGACTCCGACTGAGAACAGACAGACAAGCAGAAAGCATCAACTCAAAACCTGTCAGCGAGTCGACTCCTGAAGTGCGCGAGTCGACTCCGATGTTTACCGAGTCGACTCCGGAGTAGTATGAGTCGACTCCAAGGAGTTACAGACAGAAAAGTCAGAGAGCGAATTTCGATCCTAAGATTCGAGTCGACTCCTGTGGAACGCGAGTCGACTCCGATGGTTGGCAGGTCGACTCCAAAGAAAGCGAGAGTCGACTCTCAGTGGTACACAAGGCAAAAGTCAGAGAGGAGTTTTCGGACTCTGAGATTCGAGTCGACTCCCGCAATACGCGAGTCGACTCCGAGACAGCGCGACCCCAAAAAGACAGAAGACCGATTTACTGTCTCTGAGAGCCGAGTCGACTCCCAGACAGCTCGAGTCGACTCCAAGGCAGCGCTACACCAAAAAGGCAGAAGCCTATGTTTCGGAAACTGAGAGCCGAGTCGACTCCGTGGAAGTTCGAGTCGACTCCAAGACTGGACGAGCCAAAAGACAGAAGATCGGAAGTTCGGGCTCTGAGCGCCGAGTCGACTCCCAGGATTGTCGAGTCGACTCGAGTGGGCCAAGTTGAAAATTAGCTCCATGGATTTCATGAGATGAGCCGACTCCGAAAATGCCAAGTCAGCTCCAGAAGTTGGCGAGTCGACTCCGGGTCAAGACGAGTCGACTCCCAGTCGAAGAGGCCACTTTAATTCAAATCCGGAACAGTTGCCGAGTCGACTCCAGAAAAGCATGAGTCGACTCCCGCTACAGCCGAGTCGACTCCTGATCGCGCGAGTCGACTCCGACCCCCAACGGACATATTGTCAGGTTGTGCAGAGTGTGCAGAACGGGCAGAAAAAGGTGTCTAACGACTAGTTTCCGTGGGGGATGGCTTAAATAGCCACAGAGGACTGTAGCAAGAAAGTAATGCACCATTCCATTCAAAGTAATCAAGCATTCATTCTCTGCAAGTGGTTTTTCAACGAAAAGAGGGAAGAGCGCCATAACTCCATCCAACTACCTCTTCCCAAACATTGAAAGAGATCTCTGAAAGTGAATCCTAGGTTCTTCGGTGTTAAGCATGCGGATTTTTTTTTTTTTTTAAAACCATGGCTGAACCTGATCGGGTTGCCTACGTACCCCTTCATAAGGGGGATCAAGCCATACGTAGTTCCTTTTAAGTTTTAAAACGCAGCGGAAAAATCGAATCAAACAATTTAATTCATGCATGCTTACAAGATCAAATCTAGAAATCAGCACCTTAAGAACACATAGGATTATGCCGGAATCGTTTAAACAATTATGCTAAAACTTTCATGCATGATTAACTATCAGATCTGAAACTTAAGAACTCTATTCCGATTAATCTCCGAATATCCATTGAATGGATTATGGAGATATCTCCGTGAGGAGCCCCAAAAGAGGGTAAAACCTCGGGAATCAGACCTAGATCTTGACACCATAATAAAAGATTAATGTAGGATTAATACCTTTTATGATGGATGAAACTTGTGGATCTGATCCTCGACTTCACAGCCACGCACACGAATGGCCTCTATGAGAAGTCCACGCGAAGTTCCTGAAGAGATCCAATCCTGCGGAAGTGCTAGCTTGCGCAGAATTTCTTGAGGCTGAAATTTGATCTTCCAAACACTATCAACTTTTGATCCGCCTTCTTGGAAGAACTTGGAGGAAAGGTTTAAAGGGATTGAAGAGGACTTAGATCTGATCTAAAGACTCTTATCAGGGACCCCTAACACTAATGGCGCGATGGACTTAGAGGAGGAAGAAGTCAGCTAGATTGAATGCAGAATTTTTTCATGCATGAACTAGGGTTCCTCTCTTTTCTTTTCCCTTTTTTCTTCTTCTTTTTCTCTCTTTTTTTCTTGAATTCGACCACCAGATGATGGAGGTCCTTTTAATGTTGCTCTCCTATCTAACTTCATGCCAACCATCCCATATTTGTGGAGGATTTTGTGGGGTTTTGAATTTTGAATTCAAAATTCAAGTTCATGTGCCATTACATGATGAAGCTTGATCTAATCTAAACCATTCATCATGTTGCCACTTCCCTCTTTCAATTTCGAAATTCCCATGCCCCTAATCAGATTAGAGGGTCACGTGGTGATTTTGTGGTGATTAAATTCGAAATTCAACCTTAATTAGAAGTGAGATAAAGATAAGGATGGCATATGTCATGAAGAGAGAGAATTTGATCTTATCCAATTCTTTTCATGAATTTATCTCTCCATTTCGACCCATCTAATGATGAAAGAGGTCCCTGATATTGCCAAGTGTCCCATGGCACCATTAAATAAATTAAATTAATTTTTAATCATATTAAAAATCAATTTATGGCGCCATGCATGGATATGTGACAAGTGGATTTCAAGATCCGAATAGTTTCAGATCAAACCCATTTAATTTAATTAAATCCTAACAATTAGAATGATTCAATTACCATGGGTTGAACCTAATCCAATTAGGTCAATCCCTAATTAAGCACAAATTTAATCTAATTTAATTTGGTCAACCTAAGTCCTCTTGATTCAGACCTAATCCAATCAGGTCAAAAACCCTGATTGAGCCCAGAATTGAATCTAATTCAATTTGGCTCATCCTTAGTCTAATTACTCAATCCAATTGAGTTCATTAGCAATCTAATTACTAATTAATCCTTCGATAATTACTTTAATTATTTTATAAGATAATTTGCCAATCGAATTGACCAAATTACCCCTGAATGATTCTTAATCATTCATCAGCCTTCTTGATCAATCAAAAATCTTCTATGCGTGTGACCTCATGGTTCGAACCTAAGCCGGTAGTATAGGAACGACTTTCTACACTAATCGATGTGACCATCTAGCAATGGTACCCGACGTCCGAATAGGCCGAATATATGCGAAGCAAATATTCTGGAACCCTGAACTATGGTTACTGTATAATTCAATCCCTTTGACTCTTAATGCCAGGATGACTTAGAGCTCACTGTCAACCCTATAATTAATACATCCATTATGTGATTAACTTTAGATATCCCGTGACTCCTCACTGAGATTACCCTGGCCAAGGTTTTGCTAAATTAATCACAAGACATTATCTCCTGTTTGCAGGAGGGGTCAATTCCATCTCGACTCACAACTGACTACGCAAGTACTTGATTGCACCCAGTGACCTTCCGTCACTGAATTAGAAATTCAGGTAGTCCGGTACCAAAGTACAGTGAGTTGCTTGCTAGTCACAGGTTGCGATCTCAGGTCAGAGGGCCAAACTTATACCCATATCCACTCGGAACATCTCTCGACAGTAGAGCGTTCCGGAATTGGTCACGTTCAGTGAAATGTACTCCTACACTTCACCTGTATGGCATACCAGTGTCTCCACACTCCTTGGTTAAGAGGACAACCAACGTATATGTCACACAACGACCTAATCTCGATAATGTTGTCGTCCTAGTAACAACATATCATTTGGTCGCGAACAAGTTTAAGGACTCAAAGATAAATCCTCCTTTATCATAACATAAGTCCTAAGGACTTCATCATATAAGAGTTCATTTGAAGATGAAATGATGAATAATGCCAAATAATACTTTATTAATTTGTCAATTTATTTACAATATTCAATCATCAATATGCTGACGATTGACATTTAGGATACAATTCCCAACAACTCCCACTTAGCCTAAAGCCAATCGGCACAGTATCTAATACCCATCTTCGACTTGTGTTCGTTGAACTCTTTGATGCCGAGGACTTTGGTAAATGGGTCAGCCAGATTTTCTTTTGTGTCAATCTTCTGAAGATCAATATCACCTCGTTCTATAATCTCTCGAACCAGGTGATAACGTCGCAGAATATGCTTGGTCCGCTGATGTGCTTTAGGTTCCTTTGCCTGAGCTATGGCTCCAGTGTTATCACAAAATATAGGAACTGGACCATCAATGGAAGGTGCCACTCCCAGCTCGGTGATGAACTTGCACAACCATACGGCTTCCTTGGCTGCATCAGATGCTGCAATGTATTCTGCTTCACATGTAGAATCTGCCACTGTATGCTGCTTGGAACTCTTCCAGCAGATGGCCCCACCCTTAAGAGTGAAGATATATCCCGACACGCTCTTGCTATCATCTTGATCTGACTGAAAACTTGAATCGGTATATCCCTCAAGTTTTAAGTCAGAATCACCGTAGACAAGCCACTGATCTTTAGTATTTCTCAAATACTTAAGGATGGTATTGACAACCTTCCAGTGGTTGCTACCTGGATCAGACTGGTATCTACTCACTACTCCTAGTGAGTATGCCACGTCTGGTCTAGTACATGTCATGGCATACATTATAGATCCCACTGCCGAAGCATATGAAATTCTATCCATAGTCTCTCTTTCTTGAGAGGTTGTCGGACAATCCCTTTTAGAGAGGTTAATTCCATGGCCCATTGGAAGATAGCCTTTCTTGGAATTAATCATACTGAACCTTTTCAGTATAGTATCAATGTATGTGGATTGGGATAATCCAAGCAATCTTCTAGATCTATCTCTATAGATCTTCATCCCTAGGATGTAAGATGCTTCTCCCAAATCCTTCATGGCAAATTGAGATGATAGCCAAACCTTTATTCCTTGTAATGCAGGAATGTCATTCCCGATTAAAAGAATGTCATCCACATACAAAACAAGAAATATAATAACTGAACCATTTGCCCATTTATAAATGCAAGGTTCCTCTTCATTCTTAATGAAGCCATATGATTTGATCACCTTATCAAATCGTATGTTCCAACTCCGTGAAGCTTGCTTTAATCCATAAATGGATTTTTGAAGCTTGCACACCTTAGACTCATCTGCAGATATAAAACCTTCAGATTGCATCGTATACACCTCTTCTTCTAAATCTCCATTTAGAAAAGCGGTTTTAACATCCATCTGCCAGATTTCATAATCTAAGTGTGCTGCTATCGCAAGCATAATCCGAATGGATTTGAGCATTGCCACAGGAGAAAACGTCTCGTCATAGTCAATACCATAACGTTGACGATATCCCTTGGCAACCAGATGGGCTTTATAGGTCTCTACTTTTCCGTCTGCGCCCAGTTTTCTTTTGAAAATCCACTTACACCCTATGGGTTTAATCCCTTCGGGTGGGTCAACTAATGTCCATACATCATTGACCTTCATGGATTCCATTTCGGATTGCATGGCTCCAAGCCATGCATTAGAGTCATGCCTCTGCATAGCATCCATATAGGTGATCGGATCCTCATTGTTTTCATCAAGTTCGACAGGATCCCCGTCCTGGACCAAGAAACCGTAGTATCTGTCCGGCTGACGTGGTACTCTACCTGATCGCCTTAATGGTGCATCTAAGATGGGTTCTGGATCTGATCTAATCAAATCTGACTCAACTAGTTCAGTAGATGGTGTCGGAACTTCTACATGTTGAACTTCCCTAAGCTCAACATTAGAGCTTTTAGTTCCTTCACTAAAGAATTCTTTCTCTAAGAAAACAGCTCTATTGCTTACGAATAACTTTTGTTCTTCAGCAAAGTAGAAGTAATATCCTTTAGTTTCTTTAGGATAACCAACAAAGAAACATTTGTCAGACTTGGGTTCAAGTTTGTCTATCTTCAAACGTTTGACATATGCTGGACACCCCCAAACCCTAAGGTGAGACAGCATTGGCTTACGTCCAGTCCACATCTCATGTGGTGTTTTATTTACAGACTTACTTGGAACCTTATTTAGAATGTAGCAGGCTGACTCAAGTGCATATCCCCAAAAGGATATGGGCAGACTTGCAAACCCCATCATGGATCGAACCATGTCTAACAGAGTTCGATTTCTTCTTTCTGATACACCGTTATACTGTGGTGTACCAGGAGGAGTCCATTGGGAGAGAATCCCATTCTCTCCTAAATATGTCAAAAACTCATTGGAAAGGTATTCGCCTCCTCGATCTGATCGAAGAGTTTTAATACTCTTTCCAGTTTGTTTTTCTACTTCATTACGATACAATTTGAACATTTCAAATGCTTCAGATTTATGTCTCATTAAATAGACATAACCATACCTAGAAAGGTCGTCTGTAAACGTAATGAAATATGAATACCTACCTCTAGCATCTGTGCTTATTGGCCCACATACATCAGAATGTACAAGGGTCAATAAATCACTGGCTCGTTCACCTTTTCCGGTAAAAGGTGATTTGGTCATCTTACCAAGAAGACATGACTCACAGGTTGTCAATGATTCACAATCATTAATATTGAGGATTCCCTCTTTACTTAACCTGTTCATCCTGTTCTTGTTAATATGACCTAGCCTATGATGCCAAAGGTAGACATCCGTGACATTATCTATTCTAGGACGCTTACTTGACGTGTACATTACATTAACAGGTTGTGATAACAAGTAGATGCCATTGCTCAATTGTCCATTCATTACAGTAACACCATTCATAATGATATCACAAGAATATTTCTTTATTGAAATTTCATAACCGTTCATGGCCAAAAGGCCTACGGAAATTACATTCAATAAGAATGCAGGACAATAGTGACAATCACTCAAGACAACTACATGAGAATTAAAAACAAGTTTGAGACTTCCTAAGCTAGAACTGGAACAGATCTTCCATCTCCAACATTCAGGAATCTCTCGCTGTTTTCAAATCTCTCATTGACCTGAAGTCCTTGCAATGAATTGCATATATTAAACGGACTTCCAGTATCTAATACCCAGGTTGAATTATCACATATAGAGAAATTACAAGGTGTTATCATATAAATACCTTGATCAGCAACTGATTGCCCTTTTCTCTTGCTTAGCCTGTTCGGGTCAAGTGAGGTAAGGTACTGAGGACAATTCCTCTTCCAATGCCCCTGCTTCTTACAATAGAAGCATTCTGCCTGACTTTGGTCATCCTTAATCCTTTTGGTCTGACTATGCTGAGTTTTCAGCTTTCTATACCAATTATTGAAGTTGGGACTAGTCAACTTGTCATTATCCAATAATGAGCGAAGTGACAAACTTGTGGCCATTTCTACATAAAAGAAAATTTGGCTATTGGTATATGAATTGACTAAACACAGTAGACTTGGACTTTAGTCTAAAGATACTCCCACTATTTTATACAAATTGGTAGCCTCTACCTCCAATTCGAAAAATTACTCCTAATTCTTTAGTGGGCACTAGAACCCAATAGATCGCATATAGGCCCGAGTGTGGCTCGGCTAACCCATATGCACCTATTGGTAGGTTCTAAACCAGTTGCTTCACCAAGCAACTTCTAGTGATAATTTTGCCCTAGGTTCTTCGGCAGGCGTGTGGCGCCTCCACCGAATACCCTAGTCAGGTCCAACCATTAAATGATAGGGTTAAGTCTAATCAACTAATAGACGACCAAGCCCGAGTGTGGCTCGGCTCACCTGACCGCCTATTGAAGGTACACTTAACTCATCATATATTGAATGACAATTCCAATGCTTGATAAGTACCAGGCGTGTCGCGCCTCCAATAATTATCAAAACATTGGACCCATTATCACCCAACTTAATGGGAGGCTATGACCTAGTTATCCCCATAACCATTTCATTTTAAGGACCTAATAATTTTAGAGGATTTCATAATTAGGATAGATGAGAAGATCCGGTTAGTCTAATTTCTCCCACTGACTTCACCAAATCAGATTAGACTCAAACTGGTTAAGGAGACACCTAAATCAGTCAAACTGATTTTCCTTATAGGCATGGGCTAACTCGAATCATTAAGTGATCCAATCAAAATGTGATTGACCATGTCGGCCAGGTAAGTGAGATCGGTGGAAGGGATATGCCATTAACTCGGCAAAGACGAATCAGTGCGAGTAGCTCCCAATTAAAAACCACCGGTCAAAACTGCCAAACTTACCTTAGACACCGACTGGTTAATCAATTTCGATTTGATTACTCAAATGACTCGGGCTACACCTCTGAGCCTAAATCAAGTTCCATCTTGGTCTAATCAAAGACATGGACTTGATCCATCTACAACTATTGTAAATTGATCTAGAATTTTCTTGACCTAATCTAGTTACTACTTAATTAGATTTGATCAATTAATTCTATTTGTCCATGTATGATTCTAACCTTAGGTCTAACCCAATCCTAGGAACTTGATTCAAGCTAACCCATATGCCCAAAGAATTATGCAATGTCAATTAATTGAGTTACAATTCTATTTCATAACACTTAATTCTCAATTAAGTTTAGACTTATGAAAGTTTTGATCATTGCATATTTCTTTTTAATTACATATTAATTACAATCTTTCAGTTCTTAAAACATATTTTCAGATCTGAGTTTTTGTAATTAATCACATGTAATCAGATTAAATTCATGTTTAAGTCATTATATTTAATGTTCATGCATCACATATACATAACAACATGAATTAATACAAACAACATACATCTTATGTATTTGTTTTTTCACTTTTATTTTCAGATCTGATTTGTTCATTAAAATCAGAGACCATATGAATCATAAATTTTATTTAGATCTAATCTAAACAATATTATGATTTCAGATTTATTTATGTTACAAATCTTAACACAAACATGCATCATATGCATTCAAAATTTCAGATTTAGTTAATCATGCATAATCAGCAATTAAATCAATCATAAAAAATACTTTAGATCTAATCTAAGCATGCTCATGATTTCAGATTTAATTACAAGAATTAAAACATAAAAGTTTAAACATGAACCTGGCTCTGATACCACTGAAAGTGAATCCTAGGTTCTTCGGTGTTAAGCATGCGGATTTTTTTTTTTTTTTTAAAACCATGGCTGAACCTGATCGGGTTGCCTACGTACCCCTTCATAAGGGGGATCAAGCCATACTTAGTTCCTTTTAAGTTTTAAAACGCAGCGGAAAAATCGAATCAAACAATTTAATTCATGCATGCTTACAAGATCAAATCTAGAAATCAGCACCTTAAGAACACATAGGATTATGCCGGAATCGTTTAAACAATTATGCTAAAACTTTCATGCATGATTAACTATCAGATCTGAAACTTAAGAACTCTATTCCGATTAATCTCCGAATATCCATTGAATGGATTCTGGAGATATCTCCGTGAGGAGCCCCAAAAGAGGGTAAAACCTCGGGAATCAGACCTAGATCTTGACACCATAATAAAAGATTAATGTAGGATTAATACCTTTTATGATGGATGAAACTTGTGGATCTGATCCTCGACTTCGCAGCCACGCACACGAATGGCCTCTATGAGAAGTCCACGCGAAGTTCCTGAAGAGATCCAATCCTGCGGAAGTGCTAGCTTGCGCAGAATTTCTTGAGGCTGAAATTTGATCTTCCAAACACTATCAACTTTTGATCCGCCTTCTTGGAAGAACTTGGAGGAAAGGTTTAAAGGGATTGAAGAGGACTTAGATCTGATCTAAAGACTCTTATCAGGGACCCCTAACACTAATGGCGCGATGGACTTAGAGGAGGAAGAAGTCAGCTAGATTGAATGCAGAATTTTTTCATGCATGAACTAGGGTTCCTCTCTTTTCTTTTCCCTTTTTTCTTCTTCTTTTTCTCTCTTTTTTCCTTGAATTCGACCACCAGATGATGGAGGTCCTTTTAATGTTGCTCTCCTACCTAACTTCATGCCAACCATCCCATATTTGTGGAGGATTTTGTGGGGTTTTGAATTTTGAATTCAAAATTCAAGTTCATGTGCCATTACATGATGAAGCTTGATCTAATCTAAACCATTCATCATGTTGCCACTTCCCTCTTTCAATTTCGAAATTCCCATGCCCCTAATCAGATTAGAGGGTCACGTGGTGATTTTGTGGTGATTAAATTCGAAATTCAACCTTAATTAGAAGTGAGATAAAGATAAGGATGGCATATGTCATGAAGAGAGAGAATTTGATCTTATCCAATTCTTTTCATGAATTTATCTCTCCATTTCGACCCATCTAATGATGAAAGAGGTCCCTGATGTTGCCAAGTGTCCCATGGCACCATTAAATAAATTAAATTAATTTTTAATCATATTAAAAATCAATTTATGGCGCCATGCATGGATATGTGACAAGTGGATTTCAAGATCCGAATAGTTTCAGATCAAACCCATTTAATTTAATTAAATCCTAACAATTAGAATGATTCAATTACCATGGGTTGAACCTAATCCAATTAGGTCAATTCCTAATTAAGCACAAATTTAATCTAATTTAATTTGGTCAACCTAAGTCCTCTTAATTCAGACCTAATCCAATCAGGTCAAAAACCCTGATTGAGCCCAGAATTGAATCTAATTCAATTTGGCTCATCCTTAGTCTAATTACTCAATCCAATTGAGTTCATTAGCAATCTAATTACTAATTAATCCTCCGATAATTACTTTAATTATTTTATAAGATAATTTGCCAATCGAATTGACCAAATTACCCCTGAATGATTCTTAATCATTTATCAGCCTTCTTGATCAATCAGGAATCTTCTATGCGTGTGACCTCATAGGTTCGAACCTAAGCCGGTAGTATAGGAACGACTTCCTACACTAATCGATGTGACCATCTAGCAATGGTACCCGACGTCCGAATAGGCCGAATATATGCGAAGCAAATATTCTGGAACCCTGAACTATGGTTACTGTATAATTCAATCCCTTTGACTCTTAATGCCAGGATGACTTAGAGCTCACTGTCAACCCTATAATTAGTACATCCATTATGTGATTAACTTTAGATATCCCGTGACTCCTCACTGAGATTACCCTGGCCAAGGTTTTGCTAAATTAATCACAAGACATTATCTCCTGTTTGCAGGAGGGGTCAATGCCATCTCGACTCACAACTGACTACGCAAGTACTTGATTGCACCCAGTGACCTTCCGTCACTGAATTAGAAATTCAGGTAGTCCGGTACCAAAGTACAGTGAGTTGCTTGCTAGTCACAGGTTGCGATCTCAGGTCAGAGGGCCAAACTTATACCCATATCCACTCGGAACATCTCTCGACAGTAGAGCGTTCCGGAATTGGTCACATTCAGTGAAATGTACTCCTACACTTCACCTGTATGGCATACCAGTGTCTCCACACTCCTTGGTTAAGAGGACAACCAACGTATATGTCACACAACGACCTAATCTCGATAATGTTGTCGTCCTAGTAACAACATATCATTTGGTCGCGAACAAGTTTAAGGACTCAAAGATAAATCCTCCTTTATCATAACATAAGTCCTAAGGACTTCATCATATAAGAGTTCATTTGAAGATGAAATGATGAATAATGCCAAATAATACTTTATTAATTTGTCAATTTATCTACAATATTCAATCATCAATATGCTGACGATTGACATTTAGGATACAATTCCCAACAATCTCCTCCTGCATTCAAGTCGACCAGACATTCAAGAGGAGACCTGAAGTTCAAGAAGCCCTACTCTACTCCAACTCAAACGTATTTGAGGGCTCTTAACTTCTCTCTAGTTTATATTGTTATTTATCTGCTTTTGAGAAGCTCTGTTTTTCTGTTTGTTGTCATTATTTCCATCTTGTCTTTGCTTGGTTCAATCGGGGGATTGAATCAAGGGTGTAGAGGTTGGTTGGTGAGCCGAGTGTAAAACCAACGTGTAAGGGTTCGATTGTGATCTCGGGAAAACAATCGGGGTGGTTCTAGTCGGTGAGCCAGGAAAAACCGACCGAGTTCGTTGTGAGCTCGTAAAACAACAAGTTTGGTTGTGAGCTTGTAAAACAACCGGCTGTAATCCGAGGGGTTATAGTGAATTCCCAAGTGAGACTTGGGGAGTGGACGTAGGAGCAAGGGTTAGCTCCGAACCACTATAAAAGCCTTGTGTTTGTGATTGTGTGTCTCTTTCTTTTACTCTCATTTCATTCACAGCACATAGCAATTAATTAATCATCTTGGTAAAGCATTAATTAGTCATCCACAACGTTTTAATTGCAAAATTATTTTAAAATCCAATTCACCCCCCCCCCCTCTTGGGTTGTCTATCTGGGCAACAATTTCTATCCTTATGCATAAGATTGATCTTAATAGCTCTTAAGCAATTTTAGCATATCAACTGAATTTGAATCAAGTTAAAATGAAATATTGATGTTCAAGATAATTGAAAGCTAAGTTCTTTTTGACTCCCCCTTTCTTTTCCAGAAGGGCAATTATCTTAAAGCCAATATTCTTCAATTTTATCTCTTCTAATTCTTCAATTTTGCATTCCACCATAAATTTTGCAATCCAATATATTCAATATCCATATTGGTTCTACTCTCCCTTTTTGTCATCAACAATGAAGGGGACAAATTATCCTTAGGTACTTAAAACTCAAGTTCTAGTAAAATTTAGCATATTACCATGAACCACTCAAGGATATTCAAGTTATTTCTATTAATGAATTCTGCATTCATTTTACTCCCCCTTTGTTTTGGAATTCATTTCAGACTCCTCTTTTCTCCCCCTGTTTTATATGCATTGATAAATTATGTCAAATTTGAACATTTAAGGTATGTTATGAGATTTTTATGGCACATCACAGAATCACATACACAGAGTTAGCAACAATGTACACAAGGTTTCAAAAGAAATTGTATGTCATTCATGTATCATTGTAAACCTTTGAAGTCATTACAAAGTTAAAAGAGGAAATCATTACAAGTATTGATTTCTAATACAAAAAGTGTTTCAAAATGAGCCTAGGATTTACATAAAGAAGAACCCTAGTTGTCTACAAGGTGTCCCTCATCGGCGACGTTGCTCATAAACTCTGGCAGCTGCATCTATAAAAGCATTGATGGAATCTAGCAGTGTTCTGAATTGATCTCCCTGTGACTGATGAAAGGCTGCCACTAGTGCTTCAAATTCAATGCTTGCCCTTTCAATTCTTCCTCGAAGTTGGGCAACCACAGTGCCCACATTACCTCCAGGGCTTGTCAGTTCTTGAAGGCTATTTGAAATGGTCCTCAAGCTGTCTTGTAGCTCAATTGATCTGAAGGCTTGGGTGGCATTCACACTAACTAGTTCTTGCGCTGTAGCTTCTATCTGAGCTCTAATTTCCTTCAGCTCTTGTAGAATCCCTTCATGTGAAGCTCTGATGGGGGCCAACTCAGTAGAGATCATCGATCTCATCTCCTCCCTCATCTGCTGGCAAATAACAGATGCTAAAGTGCGCATCTGGTCTTCTGATAGGGAGTAGGGCCCACTGAGGAGGTGGTGGCATGGATGTGGAAGGTCCAGCTGAGCTGGAGGGTACATCTGTTGGGAACCCGCCCATGCCGCTGATATTTCAAAACAAAAATCAGATGGCAGCGGAATCGGCATGCACGGGTTCGACGTTCATCGCATGAACGTTGTTTCTAGACCTTTCGTAATTAGGTAAGAATTAAAACTTTTAAAACTATTAGGAAGATCAAATCTTCACCTTGCGCGGGTAGATGATCACCGCAAATCTGAATTCGTGGTTTTGGAAGAGGGTTCACTTGAAGCCGTTCAAACGTCCGGCCTCTACGGGTATCCACACGAAGCAGGATCCGATCCAAGCTCTCTATCTCACCGGGGTGCTAGCTCCCTTGCAGAGATAGCTTTTGATGGCTGATCTCCTCTCTTTCAATCAACCCTTGATTGTGCTTGAGAGGAGGAAGAAGAAGGATGAAGATGGGAAGAAGATCAAAAGCCCCTGCAGCCTTCTTCTTTTTCCATGCGTTGGAGCCAAGGAAGAAGACCAAGAGGAGGGAGACGCCTCCTCTTCTTTTCCCTTTGCTGATGGCGGCTGAACCAAGGAGAGATGGAGAGGGGGTGGCCACGTGATGAAGAGGAGAAAGGTCCATCTAGGGCGCCGGCCCTAGTCTTCTTTTAATAAGGATGAAGGGCTCCTACAAGTTAGGAGCCCTTGACTACTTTCCAAGAGGGGGCGCCGGCCCCCCTTCTCTCTTCATGTCGCACCAACTAAGTGAAGAGGGGCTGATGCCCCTCTTACTTGGTTAACCCAATCCTCTTCCAAAAAGGATTAGGTGCCTCTCTCATGGTTTAATCCTAATCTAATTAGGATTAGCCAAATTTGGGTTCAATCTACGCTAGTCCTAATCCAATTAGGACTTGAATGAATCATGACTTAATTGAACTCTTCAATCCTAATCCAATTAGGAGTCATGTTGATTCATTAGATTAATAATTAATTTAGACATAAGGAATCCTAATCCAATTAGGATTTGTTTAATTTTAGTCCTAATCCAATTAGGACTTTATTTGAATTCGAAGTCCTAATCCAATTAGGATTTCTAAGAATCCTACTCCAAGTAGGAATCTAATTTTAATTCAAAGTTCCTAATCTCATTAGGATTGTAGGAATCCTATTCCAAGTAGGAATCCCAGTCCTACTCCAACTAGGATTCCCAGTCCTAATCCAATTAGGACTCTAAGAATCCTACCCAAAGTAGGATTCTTGTTTCAAGTCAATTAATTAATTCCCTTTCCTTCTTCAACTTCTTATCAATCAAATTGATTACTTGTGATTCCTAATCACGATTTCAACCATCGGATCGGTCAATACTTCTAGTGTGTGTGACCCCATAGGTTCTACTCTGACTGGTAGTGAGATATATTGTGATCTCTATCTCAATATCATTGAAAACTCCTTTCAATGGGTTGGAACGATTCCAACTCAACTCATTAGGGTTTATCGATCATCAAGATAATCCCTATGAGTCCCACCATCCACCAGTGACACCTAGCAGCATGTAGTGGCTACCCAGTAGAATAGAAAGATGAACCTCTAGGTGCAGTTAACGTGTGATACAGTCCTACTATCGTGGATCCCTACAGGACGGAGGTCATGGATAACTCGTCAAACCCCATCGTCTGTCATATGTCAAGATTTATTCGACTTGAGTTCGCTAATGGAAAACTCTTTTTCCACTTTATATTACTGCCCTGGCCAAGGTCTTAGAACTCAGTCTAACAAATCACATAGGATCACTCCTCTTCTATCAAGGTCGATAGATTCCTTATAGGTGCATACCCTACTCCTACAGTGAACTTACTGCAGCCAATCTACACTGCATGGACCCATATGGCTAGAGACCATGTATGTGTGCAGTCAAACTACAATAACCTCACTGTGAGTAGCCGAAGCACCGCAGGTCAAAGGACCAGTCACACTACTGCAACATCAAGCAAGTCACTGACGAGTGGATAGACATCCAAGTGACTTCTTGTCTTGGTCACGCTCAGTACCCTTGTTCTCTAACAAGCACCTGCACTATCACTTCAGTGTCACTACACTGTGGACTCAAGTCTCGTCCATCCAGAGGGAAAGTGATCTGTGCACTGATCGGATCGATCACCGTCCTCGTGATGATCCATTGATCAGGAGCATTTAGAAATTAATCACCAATGATACATGGCTCAAATTCTCAACTCTTGAGAATATGTATCATCATCTTATTAATTCCTTGGACGATTCATAGACACATAAACAATATGAATGAAAAGATGCCTTTTATTTATTCAATAATAAATAGTCAAGTACAAAATTATGTCCCTAGAATCAACAATGTGTCAGCCAAATTGGCTTCTAGGGCATACATCTAACAATAACATCAGGAAAGTCCATGTGACTATGTGGAGGAGAGTGGTGGTCAGGCTCCTGAAGTGGGATCTCAGGCTCTAGGGTTTGAGCTTTTCTCTTTGGTACCTTGACCCATGACCCATCTACCTTGTGAAACTCCATTCTACGCATTGTACTCTCATTATAATAGTCGGTGTTTCTTAAGGGTTTTGCAGGCTCATTTTCTGGAATGGGTACTTTGAAATGTTTGAAGAGTAGGGTAAGGATCATCCCATAAGGTATGCTAAACCTAGAATACCTATGACATGTAGCAATGTAGTTCAACATAAGTCTAGGGAGGTTTAGGGGAATCCCTAGTAGGATGTGGAGCATGATAACTAGGTCTCGCTCCGAAACAAAATCGAAGCGGCCAGTTTTAGGGAATAAGACTCGGTTGTCAATACTCAAAAGGAGTCTCATCTCGGCATTTAGGTCTTGGGAGTTAACCACATCGAGAGGGCCGCAGTCCTCTCGTCCTAAAAGCAAGTTTAGGGCTATTTCCCTTTGGGGATGTGAGGTCGGAGCCTCACCGTCCTTAGGAATTTGCAAGACGCTAGATAGGACATCTTCATTAATTTCTACCAACGTCCCCCGAACATATGCAGTGTACCCTAAGTCCCCTAAGGCCATATTGCTAAATAGTTCTCTAACTAGGCCGGGGTAGGTTGAAGTATTGAGTGTACAAAGATATTCCCACCCTTGGGCACGGAGTCTCTCTCCAATAGAGAACCCCTCACTATCTAGAAAATGAAAATCTATGTACCTCCCAGTGGTTACTGTGCGATTCGCACAGGAAATGGTCATGGTTGGCGGAGCAACCGGAGGAGACGGCGCGGAAGGCTCTTCCCTCCGTTCCTCACCGTCGGTCGCTGCCCTAGGACGCCTCCCACCAGTCCTCCTAGCTCTTTTAGGTGCCATTGAATGGAAAACCTAGGAAAATGAGGAGAAAGAGGCTAGGGTTTGTGTTGGAGAGAAAATGGAGGCTAGGGTTTTTGTTTTTGTCGGGGATGAAAGGTATAGCTCGGGTCGGCTCGAGCTGTTTCGACTTATTTTAAAAACCCTCGTTCGGTCCCCGAGACGTCTCCGCGACTAAGGCGAGACGTCTCGCCGGAGGGACGTCTCTGCGATTTGCCAGAGACGTCTCCGGCACTGAAAAATTTCAGACTGATTTTTATCTTTTCCTAATTTGTTTCATTTAATCACACTAATCAATATGATTTCTTTTGGTGAATACAGAATGAGTTTGTTTGTGATCCTCCCCCTTAATAATACATCCTATAGAGGTTTGATAATGATTTTTGAATTATTAATGTTGAAATGAGGAATGTTTGACCAAATTTCGAATACCTATGAAATAGGCTCTGAAAATATCTCTATGAAGAGTCCAAGGGAGGGTAACCATCCTCCGAAAAGTCAAACAGTTCGTCATTTAGCTTAGATGGATTTATGCTTTCACTTATGTTGACCTTGAGGTGGATTACTAACTTGAGTAGCAAAGCATTGCAATACAAGTTGAATTTATTTGCTAGGATCATACAAGCTCAAAGCATTTCTTAAGAAGTTGAACCTATCTTTACAAAGGGGCTTTGTAAAGATATCGGCCAATTGATTTTCAGTACATACATATTCAATCATCACATCATTTTTCAGCACATGATCCCTAATAAAGTGATGCCTAATTTCTATATGCTTTGATTTAGAGTGTTGGACAGGATTTTTTGTTAAATTGATTGCACTTGTATTATCACATTTAATTGGTATGTTGTCCATTTTGATACCGAAGTCTTCAAGTTGTTGCTTAATCCAAAGAACTTGGGCACAACAGCTTCCAGCTGCAATGTACTCAGCCTCAGCTGTGGACAAGGCGACTGAATTCTGTTTCTTGCTAAACCAAGAAACCAAATTAGCACCCAAGAATTGACATGTGCCACTTGTGCTTTTTCTGTCGAGTTTGCACCCGGCAAAATCAGCATCGGAATAAGCAATTAAATTTATGTCAGATTGTTTAGAATACCATAAGCCTACATTAGATGTCCCTACTAGATATCTAAAAATTCTTTTAACAGCTTGCAAGTGTGATTCCTTAGGAATGCTTGGTATCTAGCACACATGCAAACACTGAATAATATATTTGGCCTACTAGCAGTAAGGTAAAGTAAAGAGCCTATCATACCTCTGTACAATTTGCAGTCTATACATTTACCTTTTTCATCTTTGTCAAGCTTGCAACTTGAGCCCATGGGTGTGCTAATTTCCTTTGCATCCTTCATCTTGAATTTTTCCAACATTTCCTTGATATATTTGGATTGACTGATGAAGATGCCTTCCTCTGATTGTTTTATTTGTAGCCCAAGGAAGAAGTTGAGCTCACCCATCATGCTCATTTCAAATTCTCCCTGCATAAGCTTGGCAAACTCTTGACAGAGACTATCATTAGTAGCACCAAAAATTATATCATCCACATAAATTTGCACAAGCAATAAGTCATTTCCTTTTCTTTTAATGAAGAGGGTTTTGTCTACATTTCCTCTCTTAAATTTATTTTCAATTAGGAAATTACTTAATCTTTCATACCATGCCCTAGGAGCTTGCTTAAGCCCATACAATGCTTTATGCAATTTATAAACGTAATCTGGATGTAAGTGGTTTTCAAAGCCTGGAGGTTGTCCTACATAAACTTCCTCCATTATATAACCATTTAGAAATGCACTTTTTACATCCATTTGATAGAGTTTAAAGTCCATGAAGCATGCATATGCCAAAAGTAGTCTAATAGCCTCTAACCTAGCAACAGGAGCAAAAGTTTCATCAAAATCTATTCCTTCCTCCTGATTATAGCCTTTGGCCACTAGCCTAGCTTTGTTTCTTATTACTACTCCATCTTCATCTAGTTTATTTCTATATACCCATTTGGTGCCTATAATTGAAACATTAGGGGGTCTTTTCATTAAAGTCCAAACTTCATTTCTTTCAAATTGGTTTAATTCCTCTTGCATAGCATTCATCCAATTAACATCTTTTTCGGCTTCTTCTAGTGATTTAGGCTCTATTTTTGAAACGAAAGCAAGATAATTACTAGTATTTCTTAGAGAGGATCTTGTCCTTACCCCTTGTGAAGGATCACCAAGAATTAGATCCTTTGGATGACCATGTGCATACCTCCATTCCTTAGGAAGATCTTGATTTCTCAATGGAGGTTGATCTTCTTCATCTTGCTGAATTGTATCTTCTTTGATCTCATCCTCATGTTGTTTGTCTTGTATGGAGAATTCCTTCATTCGGTCTTCAAGTATACCTGCATCACCATCTTCTTCTTTTCTAGAAGAATCTCCATTAGCTTCATCAAAAACAACATGAATGGATTCTTCAACAACGAGAGTTCTCTTGTTGAAGACCCTGTATGCTCTACTAGATGAGGAATAACCTAAGAAGATCCCCTCATCTGATTTAGCACTAAATTTGCTTAGATTGTCCTTTCCATTGTTTAAAATAAAACACCTACAACCGAACACATGAAAGTAACTTATATTGGGCTTCTTATTTTTTATTAGCTCATAAGGTGTTTTCTTTAAAATAGATCTAACTAATGCACGGTTTAAAATGTGACATGCAGTATTTATTGCTTCAGCCCAAAAATATTTTGGTAGATCCGATTCGCACAACATGGTACGAGCCATATCTGCTAGTGTGCGATTCTTCCTTTCTACCACCCCATTTTGTTGGGGTGTCCTAGGGGCCGAGAAATTGTGATTGATACCATTTTCGTCACAAAACTTTTCAAAGTGCTGATTTTCAAACTCGGTACCATGATCACTCCTAATTGCTTTTAGTTTAAGATTGAGTTCATTCGAAACTCTATTATGAAACTTGATAAAAGCGGAAAAGGACTCATCTTTATGTGAAAGAAATGAAACCCATGTAAAGCGTGAAAAATCATCAACAATTACAAGACCAAATCTCTTACCCCCTAGACTAGCAGTTCTAGTGGGTCCAAATAAATCCATGTGAATTAGTTCTAAGGGTTTTGTTATTGAGACTATGTTTTTAGGCTTGAAAGAGCTTCTCGTTTGTTTCCCTAATTGACATGCAGCACAAATTTTGTTCTTTTCGAAATCTATCTTTGGTAGTCCTTTGACTAGATCTTTTGTAATCAATTTAGAAATTAAATCCATGCTAGCATGTCCTAACCTACGATGCCATAACTAACTAGTCTCATTGACTTTGGGATCCATGGCTACAAGACATTGGCCATCCTTCATGGTGAGATCATCAAGATCTACCATGTAAACATTTCCATGCCTATGTCCTGTGAGTATGATCTCATTGTCAATTGGACTACTAATTATGCATAGTGATGATTCAAATGACACTTTAAAGCCCTTGTCACAAAATTGACTTATACTTAATAAATTATGTTTTAGTCCATTAACTAACAATACATTGTCAATAAAAGAGGAGGGTGATATGGAGATTTTACCAACACCAATTATTTGACCTTTAGCATTGTCTCCAAATGTGACTACTCCTCCTTCTTTTGATTTCAAGGTGACGAAGAGACTCTTGTCACCGGTCATATGCTTGAGCAACCACTATCAAGATACCACATTCTCTTTTTATTCCCGGCTACAAGGCATACCTGCAAAATGATTATGTGAGGCTCTTAGGTATCCAACTCTTCTTGGGTCCTTCGTGGTTAGTGTAGTTGGTTCTCTTAGGCACCCATACTTTAGTTATATTTTTAGCTTTTACAAATGTACTCTTGTTAGTTTGGATCTTTCTTTGAATACAAGAGTAGGCTTTATGTCCACCTTTTTTACAATGAAAGCATGTAGGTTTTTCAGTTTTGACATCTTTTGCTTTCACAAAGAAATTCTTTAGATACTTTTGTTGCTTGTTAGTTTTATATCCTAATCCGGCTTTATTAAAAACAGCTCTTTGATTTGAAAGAATAAGATTTAATTTTTCAGAGCTTTGTGTAAATTTTTCAACAATTGGTTTGTACTTATGTACCTCATTCTTAAGATTCAAATTTTCTTTAACTAGTTCTTCCTTGTCCTTTTTAAGGGATTCAACATTTTGTGCAAGTGAGGTATTATTATTGAGTAGAGATTTAACTTTTAGATTCAATTCCTTAATTAGTGTTTTTGCCGTTTCATTTTCAATGCTAAGTTTTGAATTTTTGTTTTCTAGATCAATGGTGTTAACATTTTCAATGCTCTCTTTCTCAATCAATAGATTTTTAATATCTTCCTTTAGTTTTAGATTGGAGGCTTTTAATTCTTTATTCTTTGCTCCTAACATACTACAATCACTCATAAGTTCTTGAAAAGCTTCATACAATTCTTCTAAAGTAAAGTTTATAGTTGAGTTTTGACATACCTCGTCGTCTTCGAATGCCATGAAGCACAAATTGGCGGTCTCTTCCTTCTCTTCCTCGGAGGAGGATGTGTCACTATCGTCCCAAGTTGCCTTTAATGCCTTCTTCTTCTTCTTCCCAAAGTACTTCTTTTGTTGAGGGCATTCGGAACGAATGTGTCCCGGTCTCTTGCAATATAGCATATGATTGGGTCTCTTTCTTTTTCCTTTTCTTTTTCCCAATCATTTCTCCCTCCAAATTTCTTTCTTGGGAAGAGTTTCTTTCTTCTCATAAATTTCTTAAACTTCCTTACTATTAAACCCAAATCCTCATCTTCGCTTTCCTCTTCACTCTCACTACTTTCTTCTTCACACACACTCGAGGTAGCCTTGAGTGCGATTGTCTTCTTCTTTGGCAACTCTTCTTCATGTTGCTTCATTGTGAGCTCATGCGTCATCAATGAGCCCAATAGTTGTTCTAGTCCCAAGGTGTTGAGGTCTTTGGCTTCTACGATTGCCGTGACCTTTGCTTCCCATGCTTTCGGCAAAGACCTGAGAATTTTACTCACAAGTTCCGGATTAGTATAAGATTTACCTAAACTCTTTAGACCATTAATTATATCGGTGAAGCGTGTAAACATGCATGTGATGGTTTCATTGGGTTCCATCTTAAACAACTCATATTTGTTAACAAGAATGTTCACTTTAGACTCTTTGACTTGATTTGTACCCTCGTGGGTAACTTCAAGCCTATCCCATATTTCCTTAGCGGAATTACATGTGGAGACTCTATTAAACTCATTTACATCTAGAGCACAAAATAATGAGTTCATGGCTCTAGAATTGAGTTGAACCATCCTATTATCATTCTCATCCCAATTCTCCTCAGGTTTGGGAACTTGAATGCCATTCACCATGTGTGATGGTTCTTGTGGTCCCTTGACTATAACCCTCCACAAGGCATAATCTTGTGCTTGAATAAAGATCCTCATTCTAGTCTTCCAATAGGTATAATTTGTCCCATTGAAGAGTGGAGGTCTATTGGTTGCCTGCCCCTCAGCAGGAACATTGTTAAAGGGTGTTGCCATCTAGATCTTTGGCTAAGACGGTTAGGTCTTTCAAGAAATACATAGAGCACCTGCTCTGATACCACTTGTTGCCCAGAGATGGTCACCCAAGAGGGGGGTGAATTGGGTGTTTTAAAACTTTTTGACTATTTAAAAAATAAAACACGCAGATGTATGAACTAAAGTAAAGATGGAGGGATGAGAACAGTCAATCGCAAACACGAGGTTTTATAGTGGTTCGGAGCTTCCACTGCTCCTACATCCACTCCCCAAAGCACCTTTGGGAATTTCCACTATAATCCAAGATTACAGTCCGGTAGTTTTGCGAGTGCACTACCCAACTCGTTGTTTTACACCGGGCTAACAACGAACCCTATAACCCCCAATTTAACCTAGGCTTGGGACGCCTTTTCCTTGTTCCAAGTCCCTTGACTGGAACAAGCACAATATTGAAAAAGTTTTACAAGGATTTAAAAGCTCTAAATAAGCAAATATAACAATGATAAGCAATAGAACCCGGAAGAACCCTTTTAGCCGTTGGAAGCGTGGGAGATGATGGTTCTTCCGATGTGGATCGCGTTGGCTTGAGTGTGAGCTTTGAATCCCGAGCGAAAGAGAGTAGTCGAGCTTGAAATCAGTTGGGAAGCTTGAAGGCACTTGATTTCTTCACTTGAATGCACTAACTCCCTTGAACCTCTCTCTCTTGCTTCTCTCTTGAATGATCTTGTGTTGGGTTGGTGAGAAGTTGTTGAGAAGCACTTAAGAGGTCCCTTTTATAGCCCAAAAAGCAAATATAGCCGTTAGAGATAAAGTTAAAGAGATTTGAAATTCAAAACATCCTGCAAAAAGGTGTCAGTCGCGTCCCAGGCGCTCCGGAGACGTCTCCGCTTCAACGCGAGGCGTCTCGGCTGTAAGATTTTACTTTTGACGTTGTTTGGGGTCGACTCGGCGCTTTATGGGGACGTCTCGGCTTGTTTGCGCTTTTTGCATGGGGACGACTCCGCTGCTTCGGGGTCGACTCCGCTGTTATATCTCCGAAAAACATGTCTTCTGGAATTCTCTGAGAGAGTCGACTCCGCTCTTTCAGGGGACGTCTCCGCTGCCTTAACACCAAAAAAGACATCCTCTGGAAAATCCTGAGAGAGCCGACTCCGCTACCTCGGGGATGACTTGGGAGGTTTACTTTTTACTTGCGGGGACGACTCCGCTTACTGTGGAGACGACTCGCGCATATCACTTGAAATCGGCCTTTCTGCCGCCTCTGAGAGAGTCGACTCTGCTACTGAGAGAGTCGACTCCGCTATCGCGGGGACGACTCGGCAGGTGCCGGGGACGTCTCCAGTCGTACCAGTTCTTCCTGTTTGTGCCAGAGACGTCTCTGAGACAACCCGGAGACGTCTCGGCTGTCCCTGATCTGTTTTCTTCAGCTCAAAAATTCTTCAATAAATTCATAAAATTATGGGAACTTGCCTAGACATTTCTTAACAATATTCTTAATTAAACACATGAAATCCTCAAGTAAATTGTTAAGATAAATGGAATTATACTTTAGTGTTTTGTATTCATCAAAATCCATTAGGGGGTCAACACCATGCAATCCGAAATGGAATCCATGAAGGTCAATGATGTTTGGACATTAGTTGACCCACCCGAAGGAATTAAACCCGTAGGGTGTAAATGGATATTCAAAAGGAAACGGGGCGCAGAAGGAAAAGTAGAGACATATAAAGCCCGTCTGGTTGCCAAGGATTATCGTCAACGTTATGGTATTGACTATGACGAGACGTTTTCTCCTGTGGCAATGCTCAAGTCCATTCGGATTGTGCTTGCGATAGCAGCACATTTAAACTATGAAATCTGGCAAATGGATGTAAAGACCGCATTTCTAAATGGAGATTTAGAAGAGAAAGTGTATATGATACAACCTGAAGGTTTTACATCTGCAGATGAGTCTAAAGTGTGCAAGCTTCAAAAATCCATTTATGGATTAAAGCAAGCTTCACAGAGTTGGAATATATGTTTTGATAAGGTAATCAAAACATATGGCTTCATTAAGAAAGAAGAGGAACCTTGCATTTATAAATGGGCAAATGGTTCAGTTATCATATTTCTTGTTTTGTATGTGGATGACATTCTTTTAATCGGGAATGACATTCCTGCATTACAAGGAATAAAGGTTTGGCTATCATCTTAATTTTCCATGAAGGATTTGGGAGAAGCATCTTACATCCTAGGGATGAAGATCTATAGAGATAGATCTAGAAGATTGCTTGGATTATCCCAATCCACATACATTGATACTATACTGAAGAGGTTCAGTATGATTAATTCTAAGAAAGGCTATCTTCCGATGGGCCATGGAATTAATCTCTCTAAAAGGGATTGTCCGACAACCCCTCAAGAAAGAGAGAGTATGGATAGAATTCCATATGCTTCGACAGTGGGATCTATAATGTATGCCATGATATGTACTAGACCAGACATGGCATACTCACTAGGAGTAGTGAGCAGATACCAGTCTGATCCAGGTAGCAACCACTGGAAGGTTGTAAAAACCATCCTTAAGTATTTGAGAAATACTATAAATCAGTGGTTTGTCTACGGTGATTCTGACTTAAAACTTGAGGGATATACCGATTCAAGTTTTCAGTCAGATCAAGATGATAGCAAGAGCGTGTCGGGATATATCTTCACTCTTAAGGGTGGTGCTATCTGCTGGAAGAGTTCCAAGCAGTACACAGTGGCGGATTCTACAGAAAATTGAAACAAAAGAAAATATGGCTGACCCATTTACCAAAGTCCTCGACATCAAAGAGTTCAACGAATACAAGTCGAAGATGGGTATTAGACACTGTGCCGATTGGCTTTAGGCTAAGTGGGAGTTGTTGGGAATTGTATCCTAAATGTCAATCGTCAGCATATTGATGATTGAATTTTGTAAATAAACTGACAGATTAATAAAGTATTATTTGGCATTATTCATCATTTCATCTTCAAATGAACTCTTATATGATGAAGTCCTTAGGACTTATGTTATGATAAAGGAGGATTTATCTTTGAATTCTTAAACTTGTTCTCGACCAAATGATATGTTGTTACTAGGACGACAACATTATCGAGATTAGGTCGTTGTGTGACATATACGTTGGTTGTTCTCTTAACCAAGGAGTGTGGAGACACTGGTATGTCATACAGGTGAAGTGTAGGAGTACATTTCACTGAACGTGACCAATTTCGAAACGCTCTACTGTCAAGAGATGTTCCGAGTGGATATGGGTATAAGTTTGGCCCTCTGACCTGACATCGCAACCTGTGACTAGCAAGCAACTCACTGTACTTTGGTACCGGACTACCTGAATTTTTAATTCAGTGACGGAAGGTCACTGGGTGCAGTCAAGTACTTGCGTAGTCAGTTGTGAGTCGAGATGGAATTGACCCCTCCTGCAAACAGGAGATAATGTCTTGTGATTAATTTAGCAAAATCTTGGCCAGGGTAATCCCAGTGAGGAGTCACGGGATATCTAAAATTAATCATATAATGGATGTACTAATTATAGGGTTGACAGTGAGCTCTAAGTCATCCTGGCATTAGGAGTCAAAGGGATTGAATTATACAGTAACCATAGTCCAGGGTTCCAGAATATTTGCTTCGCATATATTCGGCCTATCCGGACATCGGGTACCATTGCTAGATGGTCACATCGATTAGTATAGGAAGACGTTTCTATACTACCGGCTTAGGTTCGAATCTATGAGGTCACACGCATAGAAGTTTCTAGGTTGATCAAATGGCTGATTGATGATTAAGAATCATTCAGGGATAATTTGGTCAATTCGATTGACAAATTATCCAAAGCAAAAGTTGCATTAAAATAATTATTGAATTATTGAAGGACTAATTAGCAATTAGATTGCTAATGAACTCAATTTGATTGAGTAATTGGGCTTAGGTTGAGCCAAATTGAATAGGATTCAATTTGGGCTGCATCAGGGTTTGACCTAATTGGATTGGGTTCAACCCAAGTGGATTGAGCTTGATCCAATTGATGGGACTTGACCCAATTGGATTGGGCTTGATCCAAATCAACTAGAAGACCTTATTTGATGAGGATTATGAGTCCAAATAATCAAAATTGGATAAGGAGAAGAATCCCTAAATTTTAGGAACCCATCCTTATCTTTTTGGAGAAGAATGATACCTTAATTTATTTCCAATATTTTCTATGCCTATCCTCTTTATTTTTGGCCAAAAATTGGCGTGAGAAGAGAGGAGGCGTGGGGCTATATTTCTATAAAAATGGCACCTTAAATCTTTCTAAAAAGATTTAGTTGAATTTCCTAATTTGTAGGGATTGCATGGTGCATGAAATAGGGTGGTCTACGGCTGAAATTTGGACGCACGAATTCCTATCTTTTAGGGATCCAAAATGCACAAAATTTGGATATGTTTATCTCCTCTTAGCTGCCAAACCACCAGAAGTTTTTGGGAATTTTATCAGCCAAATTAGTTGCTAAATTAGGTGTGATACGTGGGGGGATCTTTTGGCTATAAAAGACCCCCATGCCTTGGGTTCAAAATATACCATATTTAGAGGTTTCAAAAAATTCTGAAAAAATTTTCTGAGGGCCTCCATCCCTTCTTCTCCTTCTTCCTCACGTCCATCCTCCATCTCCTTGAAGAACAATCAATGGTTGAGTGTTTAGAAGGAGAAAGCTTCAGCCATTGCTGCGTTCCTGCGCGAGCTAGCACTCCCGCGGAAGACGATCTACCTAGGGCTTCGCGTGTACTTCTCATAGAGGCCATTCGTGTGCGTGGCTGCGAAGTCAAGAATCAGATCCATAAGTTTCTTCCATCATAAAAGGTATTAATCCTACATCAATATTTTATTTTGGAGTCAGGGTCTAGGTCTGATTCTCCGAGGTTTTATCCTCCTTTGGAGCTCCTCACGGAGTTATCTCCATAATCCATTCAATGGATATTCGGAGATTAATCGGAATAGAGTTCGTAAGTTTCAGATCTGATAGTTAATCATACATGAAAGTTTTAGCATAATTGTTTAAACGATTCCGGCATAATCCTATGTGTTCTTAAGGTGCTGATTTCTAGATTTGATCTTGTAAGCATGCATGAATTAAATTGTTTGATTTGATTTTTCCGCTGCGTTTTAAAACTTAAAAAGAACTACGTATGGCTTGATCCCCCTTATGAAGGGGTACGTAGGCAACCCGATCAGGTTCAGCCATGGTTTTAAAAAAAAAAATCAGCATGCTTAACACCGAAGAACCTAGGATTCACTTTCACTTTTCTCCCCAATGATCCCTAGAGCCCTTTTTATATAGGCTCTTGGAATAGGAAGATGAGAAATTTTTCATTGTATTTGAAATGATTCCTAGAGCGCTTTATATAGGCTCAGGTGCGTCAAAAGAAGCAGGCTCTCCTCTCACAAATTAATGATGTGTCTTCTTATGCTCCTTTGATCCTGCGGCTTGTTGCGTCTTAGCCGCCCATGCTTTCTTCCTTCTTCAGGGGGCCTTTTCATGCTTACTCTTGCGCATGGATGCATGACATTTGTCATGACCTGCTTCCTTTAGGGATCTTTCCATGTTTGCTCCCTCGCTTGTGAGCGGATGCTTGCCACTTGGCCGTTGATCAAGTCAAATGTTTGGTTTTCAAATTTTTAAATATTTGATTTAATTCAATAATCCCCCACATAAATTAAATATTTAAAAAATTTAAAATCAAAATAAATTTAAAATCAAAATAAATTTAAAAATCAAAATAAAGTGATGAGTATCTTATATTATGTAATAGGTGTAGGTTCCTACACCTTTCGGTTTGAACTTTCACTTAGTGACAATTAATTACCTCTGTAGAGCCAAGATAGACTATGCCTTGAACCTTGGTCCATGGCTCAGATTTCATCAACAACACACATAGTATAGCGTGAACAATGTTGAAGCGGATTTGTGATTTACGACCATGCGCAGGTATCTCTTCATGTGTGTTATTAGGAAACAGCCCACTTTCCACAATCGCGGCCTCATGACTACATGCATATAGGTGAATCCTTAAAAGAGTACGAGCAAGTAGCTATCCTGCCTCATGGGTCTCGGATTCATTAAAATTAAAAACTCAACCTAACCCTTACTTTTTATAAGCCTTGTTGTCCTAGGAATGGAAAAAACAAATAGTGTTCCTCATTAGTCACCTATCTAGCTTATTTCTACCTTTTGAACCTTTTCAGGTTGGGTTATCACCATAGAGACTTTACTTATGGGCTTAGCCCCATCCCTCTCGACAACTCTAGAACCACTGTTCTAGACAATCCTTTAGTAAGTTGATCAGCTAGATTCCTTTCGAATCTTACAAAATTTAGTGCAATCAAGTTATTCTTTAATTTGTATCTCAATGATTGCATTTATCTATAGCAGATCTGCAGTCACAATGAACAGATATAGAAGGTAATGGTGAAGTCACAATAGGTAAATCTACCAGTAGATCTCTAAGCCACTTGACCTTAATGCTAGTGGTATCTAGGGTAATCATTTCAGATTCCATAGTTCTCCTAGCCACTATAGTTTGTTTGGTAGACTTCCATAATACAGCTGCACCTCCTAAAAGAAAAATAAAACCAGTGGTCGATTTGGTGTCAACTGCATCACTGATCTAGTTGGCATCACTGTAGCCTTCCAGAATAGCAGGATATGGTACCCTTAAGGTACCTGAGAATTCTTTCTAGAACAGTCCAATAAATATTATTAGGATTGTGAGTATATCTATTTAGTCGGTTCACAGAGTATGCAATATCAGGTCTGGTATAATTTGCAAGAAATCTTAGAGAACCAATGATTTGGACATACAAGTTTGATTGATTGGATCACTTAAGTTCTTCTTTAGATGAAGAGATGGATTATAGGGACTAGATACAGAATGACAATCAGAGTAGTGAAACTTTTTAAGAATCTTCTCCACATAGTGGCTTTGGGACAAAGTTATTCCATCTTCATTCCTTATAATTTTAGTATTTAGGATTAGGTCTGCTTCTCCTAAATCTTTCATGTCAAATTTTAGAGTTAAAAATTATTTTACTTCATTAATAATTTCTAAATCTGTTCCAAAAATTAGGATATCATCTACATATAAATATAAGATTATAATTTTGTTATTCTCCTTTTTTAATATACACATTCATTTGTGTTATTAATTTTAAATCCATTAGTTAGGATTATTTCATTAAATTTAAGGTGTCATTGTTTGGGGGCTTGTTTTAGATCATAAAGAGATCTAATCAACCTACATACCTTTTTCTCTTGACCTGGGACAACGAAACCTTCGAGTTGGTCCATCTAGATCTCTTCATCTAGGTCTCCATTCAAGAAAGTAGTTTTAACATCCATTTGATGTATAACCAGCTTATAAATGGAAGCCAAGGCAACAAGTATCCTAATGGTAGTGATTCTAGCTACAGGGGCATAAACATCAAAGAAGTCAATCCCAAATTTTGGAGTAAAACCTTTGGCTATTAACCTAGCCTTGTATTTGTCTACAGTTCCATCTGCCCTAAGTTTCTTCTTAAAGATCCATTTACACACTATGGGTTTACTTCCTGGGGGTAGGTCTGTCAATTTTCAAGTGTGGTTTTGAACTATGGATTGCATTTCATTATCCATTTTTTTTCCAGAAGGGGGCATCTAAAGATTTCAAAGCATCCTTTAAAGAAGTAGGAGAGTCTTCTATTAGGAATGTGTAGTAGTCTTCTCCAAAGTTCCTTTCAAGTCTAGTTCTTTTACTTCTTCTAAGTTCAGTTTCTTCTTCTTCTTTCTCTCTAAATCTGGTTCTGCTTGAACTAGTCCCTAGATTATTATTGGTATTTATTTGATCATTTATCATTGTTTTAAAGGAAAATATACTTTCAAAGTAGATTGCATCTCTTGCTTCCATTATGGTATTGTTATTAATTTCATTTATTTGAGAGTTAAACACTAAAAATCTATTAGCATTAGTCTCAATTTCATATCTTATAAATATTGCATCTATTGTTTTGGGTTCAATTTTCTTTCTTTTATTTTCTGAAATTTTTATTTTAGCTAAGCACCCCCACACTTTTAAGTATTTTAAGTTAGGTTTTCTATGTTTCTAAATTTCATATGAGGTTTTATCATTATGTTTGAATGAAATTCTGTTCAAGATATAAGATGCAGTTACTAGTGCCTCCCCCTAAAGATTTTCTGGTACACATGAACTAATTAGTATAGAGTTAACTATATCCATTAAGATTCTATTTTTTCTTTCAGCTACTCTATTAGATTGGGGTGAATAAGGAGCTGTCACTTCATGAATTATCCCATGTTCTTCACAAAACTGGGTCAGCTCAAATGAGGTATATTCACCTCCTCTATCAGACCTTAAGGTTTTAATCTTTTTATCTAGATAGTTTTCAACCTCTGCTTTATAAACTTTGAATTTATTTAAGACCTCATTTTTAGCTTTGATAAGATAAAGGTGACAGTATCTAGAAAAGTCATCTATAAAAGTTACAAAATATTTGTTTTCATCCCCTGAGGTTCTTTCTGAGTCACATACATCACTATGTATGAGTTCAAGGAGATCAGAATCTCTACTTACAGAGTAGAAGGGTCTTTAAGGTAATTTGGCCTCTACACATATCTCACATTTGTCATTATTCTTAAGTTCTGATTTTGGGATTAACTTCAAGTACATTAAAGAGCAAATACAATGATCAAAGATATATCCTCACAAAAGGCCTATGACTCCCTGATATAGACCTAAGACTCATAGGCCATACATGACTTGTTGGCGGGATAATTAAAACTACTTCCTAATCAACCGCATGAGGAGAAAATTCAAATTCAAATTCAAACTTCTTCCATGCAGGGCACATGCTGAAAATCAAATGGGGAATGTGAGCATGAAATAAGTTCCTAATCAGCCGCATGGAGGAAAATTCAAATTCAAAATCAAACTTCTCCCATACCAGAACCACATTTGATTCTGTCACCTCCTAAAGTTTTGACCATTAAAATTTTCAGGTTTAGCACTAAGGTGTTCAGATGTGTGAAAAACCATTAATTTGTAGCTTAATTAACATAGTTTTAATACCTGTGAAAATGAAAAGGTTTATGATGACCCAAAGATTGATTCATAGATTGATTTTGATGATCACAAAACCTTGAAGTATAGATACTAATGTTTATGTTGCAAGGAGAAAGATATTTATGTTGCAAGGAACATAGCAAGTTGGAAGAACACAAGAAGGCCTCTAAAAGCACTCAAGAAAAGTTGGAAGAAAGCTACAAGTTATTGGCCCAAGTCTCAAGTTCAAAAGATTCAAATTGGAGGAGCAAATTCAAGGAAAATTTAAAAGAATAGTCTTCGAGTCGACTCCTGAGGAATTCGAGTCGACTCCAATGCTTGGCGAGTCAACTCGAGAGTAGAACGAGTCGACTCCAGGGTGTAAAAGGCAGAAAAGTCAGAGAGGGATTTTCGACCCTGAGATTCGAGTCGACTCCTGAGGAATGCGAGTCGACTCCAATGGTTGTCGGGTCGACTCCAAAGAAAGCGAGAGTCGACTCTCAGTGGTACACAAGGGAAAACTCAGAGAAGCAGTTTTTGGACACTGAGATTCGAGTCGACTCCCACAAAGTCCGAGTCGACTCCAAAGACAGCGCAACCCCAAGACAGAAGACGGTATTTTCGTCTCTGAGAGGCGAGTCGACTCCAAGACAAGTCGAGTCGACTCCAAGGCAGCGCGGCTCCAAAATACAGAGGATCAGTTTTCCGACTCTGAGATTCGAGTCGACTCCCAGACAGCTCGAGTCGACTCCAAGGCAGCACTACACTAAGATGACAGAAGACCAACTTTCGAAAACTGAGAGCCGAGTCGACTCCAAGGAAGTTCGAGTCGACTCCAAGACTGGACGAGCCAAAAGACAGAGGATCGGGAGTTCGGACTCTGGGATTCGAGTCGACTCCCAGGATAGTCGAGTCGACTCGAGTGGACAAAATTCAAATTTGGAACAGTTGCCGAGTCGACTCCGGAAAAGCTTGAGTCGACTCCCGCTACAGCCGAGTCGACTCCTGATCGCGCGAGTCGACTCCGATCCCAACGGTAATATTGTCAGGAGGTGCAGACTGGTTCCAACGGCTATATTTTTGTCTCTAACGGCTATATTCTTGTTTCCACTCCATCTAAAGCTATAAAAACAAGAAGAGAGCTAGGGGAGAACTCATGGAAGTGGGAGAGAACTTTTAGGGAAGAGATTCCAAACAGATTACAAGGGAAATCTCCCAAAAGCACAAAAGGGCCATTCAAAGTGAAATAGAGGGAAGAAGAGCATCCAAGTGAATCCCAAAGCTTCCTCTCCATCCGTGTGCTGCCTCAGTGATCCTCCACTTCGTGCCAAATCAGAAGAGGGTCAAGTAAAGAAGAAGTCGAGCTCCTTCATCTTCCAAACTCGTTTGAGGACTTCACTTTACTCTATTTGCTTATAGTGTTATATTTGCTTGTTTAAGAAGCTTTGATTTATCTTAAACTTTGTTATAATATCTTGTAACTTGATTCAATCACGGGATTGAATCAAGGGGTAAAGGTTTGTTGGTGAGCCAAAGGGAAAACCAACGGTGTAAGGTTTGTTGGTGAGCCAAAGGGAAAACCAACGGGGTTTAGGTTTGTTGGTGAGCCGAGGGTAAAACCAACGTGTAAGGGTTTGATTGTGAGCCCGGGAAAACAATCGGAGTGGTTCTAGTCGGTGAGCCTGGGAAAACCGACCGAGTTCGTTGTGCGCTCGTAAAACAACAAGTTGGGTTGTGAGCTTGTAAAACAACCGGCTGTAATCGGTAGGATTATAGTGAAATTCCCAAGAGGTCTTGGGGAGTGGATGTAGGTGCTGGGGTGCACCGAACCACTATATGTCCTTTGTGTTTGTAATGCCTCTAGTTATTGTCTAACTAACACACTTACTTACTTAGATAAATTGCTTGCTTAATTCTTATCCGCACATCCTTTAGTTGCAAGCATATTTAATCAAGTCGAAGTCTATACATCAAACCCTTGCTAAGTTTAACTTTCACTGTGCATCTATACAACTTAGCATAGTTAATCAAAAAGTTTTAGAAGTAGCATAAAAGTTTTGAAAGACCCAATTCACCCCCCCTCTTGGGTTGTATCTACTGGGCAACAAGTGGTATCAGAGCAGGTGCTCAAATATTATTTGTAGTCTTAACCGACTAGAGCCAAAGATCATGACAACTCAAATAGATAGTTTTCTAGGAGAAGGACAATCAATTGATACACCTCCACTGTTTAATGGTATAAACTACCCACATTGGAAAATACGCATGCGCATTTTCATTCAATCACAAAACTATTATCTATGGAAAATCATAATAAATGACCTTCACACACTCTCTCATATTAATGAGAAGGACTTAGCACAATTAAATGCTAATGCTATGAACATATTATATTGTGCTATTCAAGAAACAAAGTTTAATGAAATTTCTGCATGCTTATCTGCTAAGGAGATCTGGGATACTTTAGAAAATATTTATGATAAATCTCAGATTAGCTCTCATATGCTTCAATTATATACTAACAATGAGACTGCAGAAAAGGGTGATGAATCTCCCTCAGTCGAGTCGACTCCAAGAAGCTCAGAGTCGACTCCCAAGTTAGTCGAGTCGACTCCAATAAGGTCCGAGTCGACTCCGAGGCAAATCAGCTTCCTAAAGACAAAGAAGAAGAGGAAGCAAGAAGAAAGGAAGAAAGAGGTAAAGCGCAAGAAAGCCTTGACCAAGAGAAAGTCAGACAAGGAATTGAAAGTTAGGAGCAACAATGAACTACAAGAGGTAACTAACTTATGTCTTATGGTACAAGAAGATAAAGTAGAATCTGAATCTAATCTTACACCAAATGACTTTCATGAAAAATATTCTTATGATGAACTTTTAAATGCTTTTCATGATTTGTATAGTGAATGTAGAAAATTAGCTAGGAAAAATAAAAATCTTAAAAAGCTAAATTTGGAAATTTCAAAAGAAAGAAATTCTATTACTGAAATACAAGACAAACTAAATTCTGAAAATAAAAGTTTAAGGTCATTTTCAGAAGAATTGATTCAGAAAAATCATAGCTTAATTAAAGAAAATCAAAACTTAAGTAAAGAAATTAATCAATTAAAATCTTTTATTAACAAATTCACCGTAAGTTCAGAACGATTAAAAATGATGTTTGAAAGCCAATATGTTGCTTGTGATAAATCAAAACTTGGCTTGATTCCTTTACTTAACAATAAATCTCTAGAGAAAAAGGTTATCAATTCATCAAGCAAACCATTAAATAAGATAAGTTATTTCAAAAATGAAAAGGATGGGAATAACAACTTTACCTATCGTTCTAGTATAATTAAATCAAATGGTAAAGTTATTACTATTAAACAGATATGGGTTCCAAAAGGAACCATATGTCCTAACTCTCAAGGACTCAAGCAAGCTTGGGTACCCAAAATGAGAAAATGAGGATGTACACATAGGTGTACCAAGATACCCATGGAACAAAAGAAACTTAAAATATACTTATGAAAAGTTATTAACAAAAATCAGTAATCCTTGCATCTCATCATTATTTTTGCTTAGTATTTGATATGAATTGCTAATAGTGATCAATTTTGTGATATAGAAAATACTTTTGGAAATATGATCAAATCACTTCATAGTGTACTTTACTCACTATTGGATAAGTTGCAAAATGATTAATTTATTAAGAATAATTCTATGAATTCTCTATATGCTTGATTGAGAGTTTTTATCCATGGCATTATTGTTTATTGATCATAGATATGATAATGTGTACTTGGTATGTTTTTAAATATATGCACTATGAATACCAAGATTAAAGAAACCATCTTTAGCATACAAAATCAACTCATGCTAGTATATACTTAATCTCAAAAGACCTTGCCATTGGCTTACTTAAATTATCTTCTTAAAGGTCAAAGTTTTGCTATGCATGCTAACTAAGGAAACAACCAAAAAAATTTCTAAATCTAAAGATGTTGTTTCCATCTCTAAGTTTTCAAAAGCTTACATTGGATTTGTTCTTGGAAAATAAACTTGAAAATATTTTCTGTATTTGCTGAATCTTGTAAAAGTGTTTCAAATGATAAAGGTTTCCTAACTGTGAAGATAAAGAGTATCATGGCACAGTGTTGAAAACCAAAATCCTGATAAAGTTTATGCAGAAATTAACTATTTCAGCACCAAGGACATCTTAAGTAAAATAGGGGTAATAGAATTCTTGAAGAAATGAAAAAGACAACTGTGTATGATAGTCATCTACTTAAATGATTTTTAAAAAGCTATCATCACTGCTTGTCATACATATGATTTCTATTAGATCTATTTTTGATGAAAACTCCTTTTGATCTTCTGAAAAATGGAAAATGAACCATTGCATATCTTTCATATTTTTCAGTCGTACATGTTATGCTTGATATGTTCTTATGAAAAATAATGCCAAATCTGATAGAGATATGTCTATCCTTGGATATCATTCATCAAGCAATGTATATAGAATATTCAATGAAAAGATTTTAGTTGCAAAAATATCAAGTCGTCTTATTCTCTATGAGACTAATGATTTACTGTCAAGATACTAAGATCAAATTATATATGGTTAATCTTTTACATATAACAATCTGAAAACTTGTTAATAATTATAACAAAATTGAGTTTTTCAGAAATGCACTTAATGAAGAAAAATTGATAACTACTAAAAGACTGAATCAAGAAAAGATGAAATAGATCTTGATTCTTGCATGATTAAAAGTAAAGATCACCACTATCATTTGCTTGACTCATGAGCTTTATATTCTGTCAAATGAATGTGTAGAATTCACTCCTATGTGGTTATTTCATTAAAAAGTAGATCTATGTTAAATAACCACCATATTTAAAAATTACACATTACATATATGATAAAGCAATATGTGATTTAAAACAAGCATCAAAAGCTTGATATATAAAAGCTTAGGTAACCTTGTTGATAGAAAGTAATAGTGATAAATCTATGCATCAAAAAGAAGAATCTATGATATCTTGCTTGCTCATAGCACACATTGATGACATCATTTTTGGTTCTACTAATGAAGAGTTATATTGCAAAGTGAGTTTGAAATATGATGAATGAATTAACATCTTCTCTCAAACTCCAAATTAAGACAAACAAGAAAGGGGATCTTCATTGACCAACGTTAGTCCATAAGAAAACTCTTATAGAAGATTGGCGTGAAGAAGGTATATCTATGACCCCATCTTGTAGAAATTGTAAAGGATGAGCAAAGTAGATCTATTGTTTAAAGCTGTATTGAAGCATGATAGAATAATTATTTTATCATACAGCTAGTAGACCAGATTGTATGCTCATTATGTGACCTTGTGCAAGACTTCAATCTAACTTTAATTAATCATATTTTATTGATAACAAATACGTCATAATCTGAATTTTGATAGAAACAAACGTTTAAGATAAGTTGATTAAAACTTAGTTAACACATCTTATTGATAATTATCTTAAGCAAATAGAATCTAAACTAAATTGATTTGACCTTGATAAATCTGTCTATTGCCTCACATGCTTGTCCTTGAACTATCTTGGTTAATGAATCTATCTCTTTAGTTCAAGTGATATGTGCTTGCTTATATTTAGGCAATCTCTTGAATAAAGTGACTCAACATGCAACTATTGTCATATCTCATATTGAGTCATCTAATTAAAAAATATATATATATTGGATGAATGCTTTGTATCTTAAAGAAACTAATGACCTTCCTTCAAGAAAGAAAAATGAGAAATTTCAACTTGAAGGATATCTTCATGTAAGATACACTAAACATTCACATGCAAACAAGAGAGAGGATCTTCTTCAGCCAAAAGTTCACACATAAGAAATCTAATTTGGCTTGAAGAACATATAATGAATAGGTAATTTTAGATACCTTTCTCACAAATTAATTGAGCAAAGTCAATAACTTAAATCCTATTATGGCATGATTAAATTCTTTAATTATTAATTTTTGATATCATGTCTATATGTGTATTGACTGACTTATACTTTTAGAAATTGTTTCATGGTTTGCTCAATCTAAAATATTTCTATGGCTGTATCATAACCATGAAATACACAAGTATATGATTAAAACTCTGATTTAGAATGACTTGTGAGAAGCTACGAATTCTTGGGCATAATGAAAATAGTGTTTGCATGATATACCTCTATACGATACATTTCATTATTTCTTTATTCTGCTCTTTCATTACTTGAGAATAACAAAAAGAGAGAGAGATAAAGAAAAGAAAATGGATATTATTCAAGAGAAGTAAAATCCAAGTAGAGGCAAACACTTCAACCTTAAGGAAAAGCAAAACAAACTTAATATATTCGACACATTTGTGAGACTTGTGTGAGCTTTCTTTTGGAAGGAATAAAATCCATAATTAATTACACTTAAACAGGGAGTTTTTGAAGTAAACATTTTAACCTTTCTATATTGCTTATCATAGGGATGGTGCCAATGGGGAGGCTAGTGGTAGTACCCGGCACTATTTGACCCAACTATTCGGTGTAGGGCATATTAGGGACGGCACAAGAGGGAGGCTAGTGGTAGTACCTCGTGCCCCTTCCCAACTCCACCGGATAGGGAGCAAATAGAGTATAGAGCATAAGAAAGTTATAAATGAAAAACAAAGTAAATGAAAGTAGAATTAAGTCAAATTTTTAATCACTTGAAAACACACTTTAAGGATGAAATCATTGCAAGATTATATTTAAATAGGGGGAGTTTATTTGAAAAGAATTGATTTTGATCCTTGACATTCTTGTACTTAGTATTTTAATGCATGACTTAACACATGGTATATTTTGCATATGGTATGATGTCTTGATTTATGGATTCTCAATATTTTGTAATGTTTCATACTTGGACAATTTGATTGAATGTTTGAATTGCTACATAACATCTTTTGTTTAGTTTTATTGAAAAGAAATTTCAGATTTGTCATTCACAATCATTGTTAAAATCTGAAAGCTAAATAAAATTGCAGAAAGGAGAAGAGAAGAACATCTCTATTTAGGAAAAATAAACTGATATTGATCTATCTTTCTACTTGCCTAACTTTGATACATAATGTCCTAATACTTGTTAAAATATCCTTTATTTTGTATCGAAACTCAAAATTAAACACAAAGATTCTGAAAGTGCCTTAATGTTATTGAAATATGTATTTTTCAATCGTAACAATTTAAGATGAGCTACATTGTGAAAGATACATATCTCATATTATGACTTAGAAAGCTTCTATTGAAAATCCTATGTAATTCAGAATCCGATTTTGTATAAAAGTTTAAACTCCATATGATTACTAAATAAAATGTTAATGTAAGAAAAACAGAATTTATTTTGATTGCTCCGATACGCATCCGAAACATATCATTTCTTATCTTCAAAGTATACTAATTTTGATTCAAATGATGTGTCTTACGATGATCTTGATTGCAAGTAAATATTTTTAAAATATATGACTTTATTTTAATATTTAAAAAATTTTTTGAGCTTCATGTATACATTGCTGAAGAACTGTGATTAAGAAATTGAGTTCTATAAATACACATACCTCAATGATCATCTATATGTTTTTCTCTCCTACATTCTTAGAAACTATCATCAGAATATATATATATAGAGTGAATACTATAAATTTTGAATAATTCTAGATCACTCTACATTCTCGATAACATAGAATTTCAGTTTTATTCACGTTTATTATTAAATTCTGAAATTCAACCAAAGAAAAGAATGATTAAAGAAGAATGCATCTTTTGAGGGGGAGCTTTAGATATTCAGTATCTTATCCTAAAGAAACTTTAATTTGATGCATACCTTGAATTTTATGGATTGATTTTGATGAACCTCCTTATATTGCAAGACATGCTTTAATTACCTTGAGATGAGTTCTATAAAGGCTGTCTTATCTCAAACCTTGAGTCTTATGAAAATGAGCTGAAACTTATAGAAAATATATTGTTGAGATTGACAATTTTATGAACATTATCTTCAAATTCTAAACTCTTAAATGGAATGATCAATAGAGGGGGAGAAAGAAAATTTCAGAAGGAGAGGTCTCACGGAACTTAATTACATAAATCTATAGAAGAGGGAAAGAATACTAAATGAAAAGTGATCCTAATACTCTCCAATATGTATCATCTGAAATTTAAATCTGAAAATCTTTATGATACACCTTGAGGCATGTTATTTGGTTAATATATCTTCTGCACAAATCATGAACCAAATTGCAATTCAAATAGTTGATCTTAAGAGCCTCTAATTTAATGAAAAAAAGGGGAGAATAACGTGTTAAATTTTCTTGAGTATCTCGTAGAAAATCTATTTTGGAATTCACTAATGAGTCCTAATTGGCTTGCTCTTTAGAACTTCAATATTGTGCCAATTCATATTTTTATATATGTATCAAATTGTGCTTACTTTCTACAGAGATAAAAGAAAGTCTCTAAAGAAATCATGTTGCATGATTTCATATTTTGGTGTTTGTGCCCCAATGATCTTATTATCATTAAAGAACTTTGAAGTTATTAAGACTTAATGATCCAACATGATGATGTGTCTTTTACATATATAGGTTTTGACCTGTTACTCTGAAAATTAATTAAATTGCTCTCCTGTTGATAAAACACTTAATAGATTGGGCAAAAGATCTTAAATGAACAAGCTTTCATACTTATTATTGAAGAGATGTTAGACTTCCATTCGTGCTTTTCATTGAATATCATTTGTGGTACTTCTTGAATTAACCTAAGAGAGATTCCACCCACACTTGATTAGAAAACTATCTGTGGTATCAAATTAGAAAACTTCTTGAAATCACATTCAATGTGTTCTGCTCTGAAATTATCTTAATTGGCTCTGATCTGTGCTCACTAATCTGATTCCAATATTATTGCCTTGAGTTATATGATTCATATTCTTGCAATAATTCAACATTCAAATCAGAGTACAATAAGGAAAAGAAATATTTGTGCTTAATGTTTCCCTATTTTTTTGATGTTGTCAAAAAGGGGGAGAAATATTTAAGTATATGCTTATAATGCTTTTTGTATTGAGTACAAATCAGCTTAAATTGATTGTGTTAAGCTGATTGAATCTAAAGCAGTATCATGAAGTATGTTTCAAATATATATGTTTTCTACTTCATGCAACTTAGCTATGTATTACTTCTAGAAAACAATATCTTTTATATTGCATATACTCCAAGTTTTGTCATCATCAAAAAGGGGGAGATTGATGACCCAAAGATTGATTCATAGATTGATTTTGATGATCACAAAACCTTGAAGTATAGATACTAATGTTTATGTTGCAAGGAGAAAGATATTTATGTTGCAAGGAACATAGCAAGTTGGAAGAACACAAGAAGGCCTCTAAAAGCACTCAAGAAAAGTTGGAAGAAAGCTACAAGTTATTGGCCCAAGTCTCAAGTTCAAAAGATTCAAATTGGAGGAGCAAATTCAAGGAAAATTTAAAAGAATAGTCTTCGAGTCGACTCCTGAGGAATTCGAGTCGACTCCAATGCTTGGCGAGTCAACTCGAGAGTAGAACGAGTCGACTCCAGGGTGTAAAAGGCAGAAAAGTCAGAGAGGGATTTTCGACCCTGAGATTCGAGTCGACTCCTGAGGAATGCGAGTCGACTCCAATGGTTGTCGGGTCGACTCCAAAGAAAGCGAGAGTCGACTCTCAGTGGTACACAAGGGAAAACTCAGAGAAGCAGTTTTTGGACACTGAGATTCGAGTCGACTCCCACAAAGTCCGAGTCGACTCCAAAGACAGCGCAACCCCAAGACAGAAGACGGTATTTTCGTCTCTGAGAGGCGAGTCGACTCCAAGACAAGTCGAGTCGACTCCAAGGCAGCGCGGCTCCAAAATACAGAGGATCAGTTTTCCGACTCTGAGATTCGAGTCGACTCCCAGACAGCTCGAGTCGACTCCAAGGCAGCACTACACTAAGATGACAGAAGACCAACTTTCGAAAACTGAGAGCCGAGTCGACTCCAAGGAAGTTCGAGTCGACTCCAAGACTGGACGAGCCAAAAGACAGAGGATCGGGAGTTCGGACTCTGGGATTCGAGTCGACTCCCAGGATAGTCGAGTCGACTCGAGTGGACAAAATTCAAATTTGGAACAGTTGCCGAGTCGACTCCGGAAAAGCTTGAGTCGACTCCCGCTACAGCCGAGTCGACTCCTGATCGCGCGAGTCGACTCCGATCCCAACGGTAATATTGTCAGGAGGTGCAGACTGGTTCCAACGGCTATATTTTTGTCTCTAACGGCTATATTCTTGTTTCCACTCCATCTAAAGCTATAAAAACAAGAAGAGAGCTAGGGGAGAACTCATGGAAGTGGGAGAGAACTTTTAGGGAAGAGATTCCAAACAGATTACAAGGGAAATCTCCCAAAAGCACAAAAGGGCCATTCAAAGTGAAATAGAGGGAAGAAGAGCATCCAAGTGAATCCCAAAGCTTCCTCTCCATCCGTGTGCTGCCTCAGTGATCCTCCACTTCGTGCCAAATCAGAAGAGGGTCAAGTAAAGAAGAAGTCGAGCTCCTTCATCTTCCAAACTCGTTTGAGGACTTCACTTTACTCTATTTGCTTATAGTGTTATATTTGCTTGTTTAAGAAGCTTTGATTTATCTTAAACTTTGTTATAATATCTTGTAACTTGATTCAATCACGGGATTGAATCAAGGGGTAAAGGTTTGTTGGTGAGCCAAAGGGAAAACCAACGGTGTAAGGTTTGTTGGTGAGCCAAAGGGAAAACCAACGGGGTTTAGGTTTGTTGGTGAGCCGAGGGTAAAACCAACGTGTAAGGGTTTGATTGTGAGCCCGGGAAAACAATCGGAGTGGTTCTAGTCGGTGAGCCTGGGAAAACCGACCGAGTTCGTTGTGCGCTCGTAAAACAACAAGTTGGGTTGTGAGCTTGTAAAACAACCGGCTGTAATCGGTAGGATTATAGTGAAATTCCCAAGAGGTCTTGGGGAGTGGATGTAGGTGCTGGGGTGCACCGAACCACTATATGTCCTTTGTGTTTGTAATGCCTCTAGTTATTGTCTAACTAACACACTTACTTACTTAGATAAATTGCTTGCTTAATTCTTATCCGCACATCCTTTAGTTGCAAGCATATTTAATCAAGTCGAAGTCTATACATCAAACCCTTGCTAAGTTTAACTTTCACTGTGCATCTATACAACTTAGCATAGTTAATCAAAAAGTTTTAGAAGTAGCATAAAAGTTTTGAAAGACCCAATTCACCCCCCCTCTTGGGTTGTATCTACTGGGCAACAGTTTATGTCAAATTATTGCACTGATATCTAATTTGAACTTTAGATGTCCAGTTGAAAAATCCTAACAATAACAGCCAGCTCAGCTCCAGATCGGTGGTGTAGCCCTTGGCTCACTTAAGTATCAGCCTTTCTTAGGCACATAGGCCTTTTTGACAAGCTTTTCTTAGACATTGTTATTCAATAGATAATTTCACAAGGTATCGTTCAATTCATCCTAAGTACAATATTAAGCTAGCTCCTATGAATTAACCAATTTCCAAATTTTCGTTTGAATGAAATATGAAAATTACTCCATGAGGAGTCCAAATAAAGGTATTAATAAACCTCTTGGAGGTTAGAAAATCTAATATTTTGCTTGAAATATTAAGCACTAAAGTAAAGCTAGCAAAAATGTGTAACAGCTAAAATATACTAAATGCTATAATTTGATACAAATACTAATTTTGAATATGATAATCAGATTCAATGATTTTTGAAGATTGATCTGTGATATCATACTAAGATTGAACATGCAATATGTAGCAGTTGTGATATCATACCAAGATTGTGCATGTAATATGTGGCAATTGTGAATCATACTAAGAATGTGCATGCAATATGTGGTAATTGTGATGTCATACCAAGATTGCGCATGCAATCTGTGGCAGTTATGATATCATACCTAGATTGTGCATGCAATATATAGCAAAATGTATAATAATTATTGCAATTTAAAATCTAGTGCTAACAGTATATAAACTTTTCTGGATTGTTAGCCTAGATGCACAAATATAATTAATAAATCAATAATTAAATATTTCTAATATTCAAAAACAGTAAATAAAAAGAATAAACTAGCAAATAATTAACTTGACAATAAAATAATAGAATGAAGAAATGAAAGAAGATGGTCTGTGGATCGAAGCATACTGACGCATTGTCCCAGAAAAGTTTATGCCCCCCACGCACGGTTCCGCTGGCACAGATCTCCTAGAGATACGACGACCCAATACATAACCACATCTTTTCCGTCAGTGCGCCTCCAGGGAAGAATGAAGAGCACGTTCACGCTTGCAATAGCTTAAAAGAAATTGAAAAAAATAATTGAAATTATAAGAAAAAGAAAATTTTTCTTTATTTCTTTTCTCCCTAATAATCCCTAGAGCCCTTTTTATATAAGCTTTTGGAATAGGGAGAAGAGAAATTTTTCATTGTATTTGAAATGATCCCTAGAGCCCTTTATATAGGCTCAAGCGCGTCAAAAGAAGCAGACTCTCCTTCCGTGAATTGATGATGTGTCTTCTTGTGTTCTTTTGATCCTGCGGCTTGTTGCATCTTGGCCGCCCATACTTTTTTCCTTCCTTTGTTTTTTTTTGGTAAAAGCGGCTACTCATCTTATATAGATTTAACGTGAGTACAACCATCTAGATCACAGGAAAGTAAAAAGTACAAAGGGGGAGGAGCGTCTGATATGGACGTCCAAAGAAAATCTTCAAAATGTCGGGCAACGAAGGAGGTGACCCAGTCTGTTGCCCGGTTCGCCTCCCTGAACACATGTACCGTATGAAAGTTATCCATCAACTGAGTCGTCCTACGAGACTCCCGGATAAGGGGATGACCATCCCCATACCAATCCGTCCCTCGGATCCAGTTGATCACCACAAATGAATCACCCTCGAGGTACACCCACTCGGCACCAGGTACCTACCTCGCATAGGATATACCCTCTCAAGTTGCCCGCAACTCTGTCCCATCCACTGTAAGTCCTGGCGTGCGCCGCCCTCCTGCTACTATCATCCTACCGAGGTAGTCCCTGATCACAAATCTGACCCCTCCAGTCATACCATCCACAGACTTGCTGTCGTCGAAGTTAACTTTGAGATAGCCAAGGTGTGGGGGTACCCAAGAAACAAGAGCAAAGTGGGGTGCTGAAATAGCGTGAAGAGTACCCCAGATGTCCCTAGCCATCCCAGAAGTAACTACAGCGGCAGCCACAATGACCTCCCTCGCATGTAGCGTCGCCCTATTTACCACCATCCTCGGAGGCGACCTCTTCCCCTCAAACAGGCCGGTATTTTTGTCCAACCATATATAGTAGGACAAGTATGCCAAAAATATCCCTGTCTCAGCAAATCTAGGACTCTGTATGGAATCTCTCAGCAAATGGATCAGGTCCTGTGCCGATACCGTCGAGGCGGGTAGTGGAATCGATGACCTCCATATCTCTTGGGCCCTAGGGCACTGTATAAGAATATGCTCAACAATCTCCTTGATATCTGCACACTCCTCACAGCATTGGGAGACGCCCATGCCGCGCCGGACTAACAATCTCCTGGTCGGAAGGTAGCCCCAAGCCACCTTTCAGATGAAGAGCGCCACCCGAGGATGAATCTGCAGCCTCCATATCCAACCATCCTCAATCCGTCGAACTGACTTCCTACTGATCAGAGCGTGAAGATCTCGAACTCGCACACATGACCGCCCCGTCAGTGTCCATACTAGCCTATTAGCCTCCCCCCCCCCCCCCCCGATAGGGACCAGCAGAGCCAAGATTAACTCCGCCAACTGCTCCCCAAAAGCCTCCCGAACCATCTCCTCCCTCCATCGACCCCCCTCTGCATCTAGTAGATCGTTGACCCTACATCCTGCTAATCTCGCCGGATCCACCATGGTCGGCATGCGGCAAAGCAGCAACTCGGTCACCCACCTGTCCTCCAACACATCGATAGAACGACCGTCACCAATAGCCCATGCTTCGGGGGGGCCTTTCCATGCTTTCTCTTACGCGTAGATGCATAACACTTGTCATGGCCTATTTTCTTTAGGGATCTTTTCATGTTTGCTATCTTGCTTGTGAGCGGATGCTTTCCACTTGACCATTGACCAAGTCAAATATTTGATGTTTAAATTTTAAAATATTAATCTCAGTGAATTCGAGGCCTTCGAGCCCCACCTCTGGTCCTCTTTTCCCCCTCACGACCGCCGCTCGTCTCGCTGGCATGGCGTCCGGCCTCGCAGCTAGGCTAGACAGCCAGCCAAGCCCTCAATCCACCAAGGACCCTATTCTTCTTCTTCTTCTTCTCCGCCATTTGCTTGTCTCAGGAAGCCGATTGGATGGCGATCACCATGGACGACTCGTTCCCCCACGCACCCTCTCTCCCCCTCTCTCGGTTGTTTTAGGGGCGGCACTGGGCTGTCCGGCCACTGTTCCTTTCCAATGGAGGCCGAGGAGCGACAGCCCTCCTCCTCCACCTCTCCCTCATTCTCTCTCTCTCTTTCCCACTCACTCGTTCCCTCCCTCTGTTTCTCTCTCGCCTTCTCTCTTAGTCGGATGGTCGGCACAGGGCCGATCCATATATCTCGTGTCTCTCCGCATCGCTCTTTACCTCTTTCTCCATTTCTCTCTCTCTCTCTCTCTCTAAACTGGTAGATCAATAAGAGCATAAAGCATGAAATCTTGGAGGCGCAATTGGCTTTAGGGATGGACCCATAATCGAAGCAATGCCACCCCCTTTTCCCCTTTGTTTTTTTGAATCGGAGGATAGATCTGAGGTCAAAATTTCTGATCGGGGAGGATCATGGATTATGGATCCTCGGCTGGATCCCGCGAACCGTGGGGACCGTTTGAGTGCCCAGATTTAAGTGAGATATGTTTTGCTTTAGATCTTTTCAGGAATCCTAATCATTGATATATTTTGTCTAGATCGTGCACAACATTGTTGAAAGAATCTCTGTGCTTTATAACTCGGTTTATAAGTATCTCTGCACTAGAATTTTATAGATGCATTCATATGTTATTTGTAAAATTTATTTTACATCCAATACATTGATTAGCATATATATATATATATATATATATATATATATATATATATATATATATATTGCACCTGCATTTAATACATAGTTATTCAAAAAAGGAAGAAAGTTTATTTACCATGCATGAAATGAAATAAGTTTCAAAATCATGGATCAAGTCTAGGAGACCATATTATATATGTTATTTGGATATGCATGATGAAAATATGCTTCAAGAAAATTATTTGATTGACATAGCATATCATGTATTACTTATGATAATGAGCATGATGATTTGTCTGCATATTGAAAATGTTTGAAAAGAAAAGCTAAACCTTATTTGAAAATGCATGAACATTTGAAAGAATTATTTTCATTATAAGATCGAGAAAATTGAGCTTTTTGTCACTTTCTTTTTACCGATTAGCGAAAATGGGTTCTTTTCCCGCCCCTTGACCAAAAACACTTTTTGATCATTCTGCTCAGCCAAAATCTTTGGAATAGATAGGATCGAGGCTCTATAGATTACCATGGCTGAAAGTTTGGATTTCATGAGGGACACTATGCCGGCCAAGGTCATTGATATGATGGAATTAATATTGATCCTCTAGTTTGGATTCAGGCCTAGCTAGGTGGGGCTGATCATTGATATGTTAATGTGATTTAGAACTAGTTCCTTTTGGATTTAGCCAATTGAGACCGATTGCTAGCATATTAATGTGATTAAAAATTAGTTCCTTTCAATTGTAGCCAATATGTGCTAATCGCTAGTTTATGTCACTGATGAGCATATTATATTTGAGGAGCTAGTTTCATATGAGCCTTGTCGCGAGGCGAATGGTGGCCGTAGTGACCAAGGCTAAAGAGGGCAAACAGTAATTTTTTTATTAAAGAGAGATTTCTTCACGAGCCACATAAATATCTTATTTTGTTTCTACATTAATATTTTTGGATATTAAAATTTATCTTAACTAGTTACAAGTTACATTTGAAACTCTTTCCTAAAAGTTGTTTCATTTGGGCACACTATCTATTTATAACTTGCATTGCATAATACATCCTTGTATAGAGGCACTTACTATACTTTTAAGCTCACATATTATTTCTTTTGCTCTTTTCATATGCCAACGAATAATTTGGTGGGGATTATGGAACCGAGCACATGAGACTTAGGACTTATGAATTTTTCTATTTTGAAATAAAATGTTATGCAGTTGATATTTGATCAAGTCTAAAATCAATGTTAGATGTGTATCATTTTAAGAATTTTCGAAGTACTCTAATTTTATCCAGAATGATATTATGCAAGTAGGATGTCCTTCGGATTAAATCCTGCAGGATATAAAGCCGTCTGCCACTTGCTTGTTTGCGTTAGTAGGACGGGGTGCGATGGAATCTAAGGGCAAGGTTGTCCCAGGAACACTTTAGTTTGACCGTAAGCAGATTTTGAGACTGATGGTCTATTCCAGAGGGAGCCTCGAGGTTTAGTTCAATTGAACATTACATTGAAAAGTAAAACATATAATAAAATATCTACAACATCCTTCAAAACGTTCTCATGCAATGGGAGTTTGCCATCTAATTAATATCCACTTCCAGCGATCATTTATTTTTTTTCTCAGGCCTCCTTAGCGAACATTTAATCTATACAACTTTTTTTTTTATGATCTATATAACATTTATGGTACTTTGATCAATTAGAGACAACAAAATGCGCTCTGGGACTTTATGAAAATTAAAATGAGAAAGGGTAGTCTTAAAAAAGAATAGCTAGTGATGGGGGAAATGCTGGACACCCCAACTTCGGGCCTAACCAACCTCCCTGCTTTCAGACATAAATCGAGGCGAACGACTTCGTCTCCAACCGAGGAGTCACCAGTCGAGGAGAACAATCAACGCACATTGACAAGGGCTGACAGCCCTGGCAGTCTGCAGTCATAGCAGCATCAAATCTTGTGCCCCACTAGCACACTTTGCCGCCCATATGAACTGGCACCCACTCGAGGTCGTACCACCGATCATTGCCTAGCCATCATTGCATGCCATGTCGGCCTAGGTAACGACAAACCGACTTTCCTATATAAGGGGAGTAATCCGAGAAACCTCATGCATGCAATATACACGCAAAATGCTATCCTTCTCATAGAGAGCCCTTGCTCTGCTGAAATCTCTTCCTTCCATATTGTTGCCTCGTTGTTCTGACTTAGGCATCAGAGGATCCCCTATCGAAAATTCTCTGGCAAGTCGACTTCTCGCAGGCCACCTAATGGAGGAGCACCTCAACCAGCCTGCTCAGCTCGTCTTCAGCCGACCTCAGATCATTCAAGCTACACTCCTACCTCGGTTCGGATATGATAGCAATAGCTAGATTTCAAGATGAAGTCCACCTATTCTTCCATAACTTCGTACTTTTCTTATGTTTTTTTAAAGAGGAAGATTTAACCCAAAACATTTTATCCTTTGTATACCTAGGGAGCTACGCTCAGTCCATCATACGAGGAGCTCACTAGACCGACTTGCACCCCAAAACATCGATCTAAAAGCAAAAAGTAATTAATTATTTGTTTTTGCTTTTTTCTCCGTCTTTTTGACCTCGTTTCTCCTCTCACATCGATATAGCTTTACTCTGAGGATGTCAAAGAGTTTTTTTGGCTAGGACTGAAATTAGATCGAATACTAGCATATCCATATCTATATTAATTTTGTTTGACAAATACTGATACAGATATGAATATTAGTCAGATGCAAAAGTTTTTATAATATTTATTTTAAATGAATACGGATACAAATCAGATATCGATGTAAATCGGATAAAAAAATATGAATATAAATATGGATATAAATTAGATAATTAAACTGTATAATCACAAAATCAAAAATATTACTAAGTAGATGATAAATTAAGTTAAGAGCATGTTAATGTGGTCATTTATTTTTTAAAAAAATTTATAAGTGCTATATAAAATTAAATAGGGTTACAAATAGAATCAAAGATTCGAATATGGACCAGATAATTGAATATCCTTATCCATTTTTCTTTGACGGATATGGATACGGATATGGATATTAGTAAGATGCTCAAATTTCTATCCATATCTAGATAGATTCATATACGAAAATAAATTTAGATGGATATTATTGGATCCACTTTTATCTCTATTTTTGGCTTATTATAACTAGCGAAATTTCAACTTTTCTTCTCTCTCTCAGCCTTATCCTTTTGTTGGAGTCCTCGAGGATGTACCCAAGAGTAGATCGGCACCGGCAAGATCTTGAAGAGCTCGATTTGTTATGCATACAAAATAATTTTTTTTATAAAGTGTATGTGTATCAATGTAATGTTAATTAGGTATTTGTCAGCACACCGAGACAAATATTATGTATTAGCAAATAATAATTTAGACTATCTCGTTTTGAAATGTGCATTAATTAGTACAACATAAGGTATCTATTGATAAAATAATATGTACGTATCAACAGAATGTCGAGTATATGTTCAGCATATTGAGAGGTGTGTATTGGAGATAGAGGTGTATGGTGACACTTCAGTGAAGTTGTAGAGAGAGTAGAAGAAGGATGAGAGAGAAGCGAAGAAACAGGCAGGAGAGTGGTGATTGAGTTTCTTGGTTAGCCAATAGCCGTCTTGTCATCAACTACGAGATGGTGATATATTGCTTCATGGAAGAGAGGAGCAGGGATAGCTCAAGTTGACTGGGAAACGCCTTTCTCTCTCTTTCCTTGAACGATGAGGGTCCGTTAGCTTTCTTTATTCCTTTATGTTAAATCCCATCTTTACTTGCTTTTAGATTGCTGTCCTTGTATGGGGAATTTTGTCCCTCTTGCCGTAAGTGGGGAGGAGTTGTCCCAATGAAACCAATGTTCGGTGGCTTGACGCTAATAAATTTGGCGGTAGAGCTAAAATCCGGTCGGATACCGATAGCATACTAGTATAGGTATGGATATAAATGTTAGTTAGATATAAAAATTTATATCTATATTTATTTAAATAGATACATATACAAAATGAATAGTAAAAATATAGATATAAATATAAAAATAAATCAAATAATTAAACTTTATAATTATATAATTAAAAAAATATTATTAAGTGAATGATAAACCAAGTTAATAGCATATTAATGTGATTATTATTTTTTAAAAAAATTCATAAACGCTATATAAAATTAAATAGGGTTACAAATAGAATCGAATATTCGGATACAGATCGGATAGTTATCTATACATATCTATATCCACGAAAGCGGATCCACAAGGACATTATTTGATCCACTTTCATCCCTATTTAATAGTATAAAAGCATATGCCTATCTTTTACTCTACATGTATGTCTACATTATGGCAAACCTAAACTAACATTAGAACTAGCCAATTGAGTTATTGCCAAAAAATTTACAATAGGCTCTTCGGTCCGTGCTTTCAAAAAGTATCTATATACTATAAATATACAGATAATTGTTGTGAGCAATAGTGGCATTTCGATTGTTAGAGAAGTTGAAGGATTTTTCTTCATGCAGACTTAGATCATGGACCTTTGATAGCTCTGAACACCTGAAGCCCCTACTTTGCTCCGGCAGCGACTTATAGGGTGTTTTTTTTCCTAAGAGCCCCCATCCCTCGAGTTTCCTTAAGATCAATTTCGACGGTTCTGTCTTAGATGGAGGCAGGAGGGGAGCGCTGGATTTGTCATCAAGGACCCGAGCACGAAGGTGGTGGCCGCAAGTGGCCGCTAGATCTTCGATACTTCGGTTCCTGGAGCTGAGCTGTGGGGGGCCTAGGCGGGTCTGTGCCATGCGCGGCGAGTGCTTCAGACTAGCTCGATCATTCAGAAGGGAGCCTCAGCTACCGTGATCAGCTGGATCCGAGGAGGGCCGCACGATAGGGGGCACACCCCTTGTTCTGAGACATTTGGGCTATGGTAAGTGATGTTGTAGCTTTTTAGGCCAAGCATGTGTACCGAGAGGCTAATGGAGCGGCTGACTGTGTTGCCCAAGGTGACAACCCAAGAGGGGGAGGTGAATTGGGTTTTCTAAAAATTATGTTCCCTAATTTACTTTAAATTGAATGCAGCGGAATGATAAGATGTTATTTACTTAAGTTCTAGGCAATTACAAGTAAAACAGTGAAAAATCAAGCTAGAGCAATTATACTATAGCTTTAAGGTGCAATTGATCTAAAATTAACTTATAGTTGTATGGTCAATTTTAATCTTTGTGAATGGTAAGAATGGAGTGGAAGCTAAGCAACTTCTAAACAATCACTTATAAATCAATAGGAAACAAAGCTAGAGATATTACACAATCAAGTATGAATGTAAGGCATGAAACACAAGAGATAAGGCATCACAAACACAAAGATGTATAGTGGTTCGGTGCACCCCAGCACCTACATCCACTTCCTAAGACCTCTTGAAAATTTTACTATAATCCCTCAGATTACAGCCAGTTGTTTTACAAGCTCACAACCTAACTTGTTGTTTTCACGAGATCACAACGAATTCGGTCGGTTTTTACAAGCTCACCGACTAAAACCAATCCGACTGTTTTCACGGGCTCACAATCCAACCCAGTTGGTTTTTCCCGGATTACCAACTACAATCTACAACGTTGGTTTTTACTGGCTCACCAACAACCCTTAACCCCTTGATTCAATCCCTTGATTGAATCAAGTTACAAGATGTCAGAATAGGAGTTTAAAACAAATACAAGCTTCTCAAACAAGCAGATATAACAGATATAAACAAATAGAGTAAAGAGAAGAAGCCCTCAAACAAGTTTTGTGGATGAAGGAACTCGACTTCTTCTTTACTTGACCCTCTTCTGATTTCGCACGAGGTAGAGGATCACTGAGGCAGCACACAGTTGGAGAGGAAGCCTTGGGATTCACTCAGATGCTCTTCTTCTCTCTCTTTTGCTTTGAATGGCCCTTTTGTGCTTTTGTAAGGTTTCTCTTAAAATCTCTTTGAAATCTCTTTCCTATTTGTTCTCCTCTCTTGCTACCTTCTCCCCTTTCTCTTCCCTTGATTTTATAGCTTTGGATGGTGTGGGAGCAAAGATCTAGCCGTTAGAGACAAGAATAGAGCCGTTGGAGTTGAGAAAAAACTAACCGTTATGCCTTCCAGCATGCTCGAGTCGACCCGGCTGAAGCAGGAGTCGACTCGTGAATAGGAGTCTGTCCGGCACTGTAGCTGGGAGTCGACTCAACTATAGCTGGAGTCGACTCGAGAACTGTAGCGCTGAAAACTACTTTCTGTCTTGATTGAGAGAGACAGCTCGAATGAAGTAGGAGTCGACTCGGCACTGTAGCTAGGAGTCGACTCGACTGTAGCTAGAGTCGACTCGACTGTAGCTGGAGTCGACTCGAGCACTGTAGCGCTGAAAGTCAACTCTCTGTCTTTTTCTGCGGGAGTCGGCTTGTGAACAGTAGGAGTCGACTCAAGCACTGTTCCTTGAAACTTCAGAGTGC